>NC_037670.1:156999068-157125153 GCF_003255815.1 Theropithecus gelada
CTCCTCCTCCTCCTTCTCCTCGTCTTTCTCCTCCTCTTTCTCCTCTCCCTTCTCCTCCTCTTCCTTGTCCTCTTCTTTCTCCTCCTCCTTCTTCTCCTCTTTCTCCTCCTCCCCCTTCTCCTCCTCCTTCTCCTCCTCCTCCTCTTCTTTCTCCTCTTTCTCCTTCTCCTCCTTCTCCTCCTCCTCCTCCTCCTTCTCCTCGTCTTTCTCCTCCTCTTTCTCCTCCCCCTTCTCCTCCTCTTCCTTGTCCTCTTCTTTCTCCTCCTCCTTCTTCTCCTCTTTCTCCTCCTCCCCCTTCTCCTCCTCCTTCTCCTCCTACTCCTCTGCTTTCTCCTCTTTCTCCTTCTCCTCCTTCTCCTCCTCCTCCTCCTCCTTCTCCTCGTCTTTCTCCTCCTCTTTCTCCTCTCCCTTCTCCTCCTCTTCCTTGTCCTCTTCTTTCTCCTCCTCCTTCTTCTCCTCTTTCTCCTCCTCCCCCTTCTCCTCCTCCTTCTCCTCCTCCTCCTCTGCTTTCTCCTCTTTCTCCTTCTCCTCCTTCTCCTCCTCCTCCTTCTCCTTCTCCTCCTCCTCCTCTTTGTCCTCCTCCTCCTTCTCCTCCTCTTCCTCCTCCTCTTTCTCTTCCTCTTCGTCTTCCACCTCCTCTTTCTCCTCCTCCTCCTTTTCTCCTTTTCCTCCTCCTTCTCCTCCTTCTCCTCCTTCTCCTCCTCCTTCTCCTCATCCTCCTTCTCTTCCTTTTCCCCCTCCTCCTTCTCCTCCTCCTCTTCCTTCCCCTCCTCCTCTTCCTTCTCCTTCTCCTCCTCTTCCTCCCCCTCTTCTTGCTCCTCCTCCTCCTTCTCCAGGAGCCCTTCTTCATGTCCTGCTTTTCATAACCGGATGGGTGCCTCTCTTCCTATTCCCAGAGCACTCTCTTCATGCCTCAATCTCACTTCCTGCCACATTGCATGTAAATTCTCTATTCCCACATACGTTGTGTCCACACTAAGCCATGAACTCCCTTCTGGCAGAAGTAGGTCTTTCATCTCTACACAAATTCTCACATAGTGCCTAGCAAATAGTAGGCACTCAATAAATATTGCTCGAATTGACTAATTGCTTGATCAATTAATTGATTAAATATTTCATAACATCATATCAACGTCTCTTACTAAAATATGCAAATATATGTGCATGGAGCTTGGTGAAATGCAGGCATCGAGGGATGTTACGAACCCTTTTCTTTTTCTGCAGTCCCCAATTGAACCTACTACTGCCAGGATAGAGATCTCCCCGGGGACCCAGGCCTCTGGACTCCTGCACTGACCATCCCCTGCCACTGTCTCCTGCCATCCCTACTACATTCTCCTTTCTGACCCTCTGCATGTGGCTTTTATCACTTATACCTCCTCGCCAGCTCAGCAAACACACGGGAGCTGATAAAGGTGTGATGAGAGGCCTAAGCTCAGTTTTCATTCTCTTTGTCTTGATTTTCTTTGACCTTGTGTGTAAATAGACTCTTTCTTCTGATGCTCACCCAACTCTTTAATATGCAAGGCCACATTCATCCTCACCTCCTGGGCTGCAGGTGTGAAACAGCAAGGGCTTATTCCTGGCTTTAAAGAGGAGAAATTGAGGCCTAGCCCAGAGAGGGCACTCGCTGAAAGACATTCAGCAGACCTAGGATTAGAAGCTCAGTTTCTGTATTCCCTGGCCAGTACATAATATTTCTTCAATTGCTCTGAAAATGAAAACCTCAGGATTATTTTGCAGAAAGAAACAAAAATAGGCCTGGAAAGACCGTAGCCACATTTCTGACAAGCTCCATTCAGAGGGCACTGTAACTTACATAAATGATTTCCTATTATACCGCAATTGTCACTGCAACACGACAGTCTTGCAGCTTCCTTGAAGTGTTCTCTTTGTTGTTTTTGTACAGATCCTCCAGAAAGAAGAATCACATATGGTCCGAGCAGGGAAACAAACCACATGACACCCGCAGACCCAGATTCCCCTTCAGCATGACTCTTCCTGAGGACCAAAGAGCATGCCATGAATAGTCCCCCATGGGCCTGAGCCCTCTCCCACCTGTCTTCCTCCCAAAGCCCTGCTGTATCCCTGCAAATAGGATTCCTTTTTTTGAAAAAAAATGAAAGTCAACAGTTTATGAAGAAGAAACGAAGTGGCAATTTCCCAGCATGGCTGGGAATCAATACAAGCTGTTGTCAGGGTTTTCCTTTCAAAGGGTGGCTGCCACACTTCTCCAAAGTCAAGAGCGACAGAGCTCCAGTGCTTGACTTACAACTGCTTCATCATAGCAAGATATTTTTAATTTAAAACTCACTGCAGTTGGGTTCGAACTCAGCTGGGACTTGATTTACTGCTAATTCATTTCTCCGATTCCTATAATTCTAAGCTCAGTCACCAAACAGTTTAATGCTGATAGAATCACCAGTGCAACGCTTTATGAATGGGCGTCAGGGGAATTTTGTTAGTGTGTGTTAGCAACTGTTATTCACTCTGGAAAGGAGGACCGTGCCTGTACCAAGCATGGGGGGGCCCTGTAATTGGGCATGTGAATTACCAGTGTCCCCAAGTGATTCAAACCCAAATACCACTGAGAGGGTACCCCCTTTTACCCCAACCCACATACACACTCCCACTCTCTCTCTCTGTCTCTCTCTCACACACACACACACACACATGCACATACACAATCATTACTGTGTTAGATGAATGCCAGGTGGTGAAAATGCTTTCCATGGGAAATGCCTAACTTCACTCCCAGGTCACTACCCAGTGGTGGAAACCATGGATTTACAGTCTAATTAGAAATACTCAGCCCTTTCTTGGATGGCAAAGTTTTCTCTTCCCAAGAGAAAATTTGTTTCAATCATCCAAAGTTTAGGGAGATGTGTCTTAATAACTCAAGCTTCCTTTGTTAATTTGATAAAGAACACTTATCTTTGTCAGTTATATTGAAGCCTCTTATTCAAGAAGTATAGCTGGATAAAAAAAAATTGAGAAGGTGAATGTCATTACTCACATATTTTGCAAACATCCATCTTGATCTGTTATGTGCAACCAAAAAGTGCCACTTGTGGGAAACATGTCCACAGACCTGTCAGAGTGGCATTCACACTTCTCGAAATGGTTTCTTTATGAAATATACACCTGAAGGCAGATCGCAAGGCCACGGTCGCTAAAGTTTTGTGAGAATTCGCAATCATTTCTGGGAGTCTCAAAAGCAAATGACAAGGACAAGAGGCAGGCAGTGCCTCTGAAAGTTGGGGCCACAAGTCCCTGCAAGTCCCCATTTTATCAGTACAGTGAATTCATTCTTCTGGTTTTTTCACCTCTGAAGTAAACCAAAACTTGAACGCTTCCGGTTAAAGGCCACCATCTCCCAAAATGCCTTTCTAGGGAACCCTCTTTCCAGGAGACATCAATAGGCTTAAATACACCCACATAAAGGGATCCCCATGGCCCAATAACCTGAAAAGCAGTGGGCGAAGAATAAATAGGTTTCCCAATAACAGGTCTTCTTCGCCTGTAATTCACCCTTGTGCATCTCCGTGAATAGGACAAAAGAGAGGATGCTTGCAAAACTTACTTGGTCACAGAATGCTTTTTCCATGGAGGATTTTATAGACTAGTCTTTGGAATGTTCTGCTAAATTCAGCTTGGTCTTCCCCCCCAATCTATCAGTGCCTAAACCCATAGTGAGTTTTGCACAGAGAGAAATAATTTAATTCCATGTGCATCCATGAGCAATAGCACTGCACCTACCTGTCCCTGACCATTATGACCCAGGATGCTGGAGGGTGACTGAGGGGCTCAGCCTGCACCCATCTGGATTCATCTGAATCCTCTGGAATAGCCAGTCAGCCTGACTTTTGGCTCTGTCCCTGCTGCAGAGCAAGAACCCACCATATTAGCCTGGTTCACACTTCCCTAGTATTGATATGTTTAAGGTCATTTTTCTCCACCTTATCCTGCTCCATTTATTCCTTCTATTTTTACAGCAAATATTTATCCATTGCTTCCAGTAAGATAGGCTCTGGGTTGGGCAGTGAGTATACAAGAAGTAAGAAATGATCCCTCTCAACCTAAAGTATAAGGAAATACATGATTCCCATTGTTTTCATTGCCACTGCCAGTAGCAGCTTCTTCACCATTATTAAAAAGCATGAATTGAGTTACTGATTAAACCAAAAACTGCTTGAAGCAGGGGCTGACCCTACCTTCTGGGAGCTGCAACTCTCAGGCAGACACCCTAATGCAGGCCCATGTCTCTAGGTCGGTGAGTTGCTCACATCAATCAGTGGTTAGGGACAAGTGCATTCAGGGAGGAAGACAGGGTCAGTATCTAATGGACAAGAGAGCTGGAAAGAGGTCACAAGCACAGCATGACCATCAGTCCTCTGCCCAGCCTGACCCTAAAGGGCCTTCAAAGCACAGGAGTAGTAAAAAATGTTGATGAGGGGCAGGACTAGCTAAAGGCAATGACTTCCAGGAAATAGTTTATGCAGAAATGTCCCCTGTTGCATTATATTTCAATGCTTTCATTATTTCTGAAAACTAGGGGGGTGGCAGAAGTCATTACGACCTCTCCCTGCTTCCCAGCAGCTGTGCCGTCCCTGAGATAGTCACACACCACTATGCGGAAGGCTTGCTGTTGTTTAACAAGTCCCAAAACATTAGAAAAGTCTCCCGATATCGGATCGGCACCCATTCTTCATGTGGTTTCTATTTGGGGTTTAAACTGGATAACCCACAGTGTAGTCGACTAGTGTTGACATAGACTCGTGAATTCTGGGACTCCTAATTGGAGTACCCTGCCCTGTCTTGCCATCTGACTCTGTTCTGAAGAACTTTATGTTCCTTGCATGGAAACTATTATCCCAGACTCCCAATTTATGTATCTACCCAAATCTGCAGAGTCTCACCTGACATCACGCCACCCCACCCCAATTCTGAGCTGCAGTCATTTTCCTGTTCCCCTTGTTATCATTGCCACTGCCAGTAGCAGCTTCTTCACCATTATTAAAAAGCATGAATTGAGCTCTTGACTAAACAAGACACTCCTTGAAGCAGGGGCTGACCCTACCCTCTAGGAGCCGCTCCTCTCAGGCAGATGCCCTAACGCAGACCCACGTCTCTAAGTCAGTGAGTTGCTCACATCAATCAGTGGTTAGGGGCAAGCATATGTATTTAGGGAGGAAGACAGGGTCAGTATCTAATGGACAAGAGAGGCCCCAATGATGCTTTCTGCCATTCCTCTGATCCTAAAGTTCTTACTGTCTTTTCTTCCTTCAGAGGCAAAGGCTGAGCTCCTGCAGGGGTAACTCTGACATACCTACTGCAGGGAGAGCCAAGGAAGCCCCAGCCTCAGGGCCTGACCCACAGAGGCTCTAGCTTGACCTGGTATCCCAACCCCAAAGTGAGAGGAGTTGACTGATGCCTCGTGGGCTGACCTGTGACCAGTGAGCTACAGCAGACCAGAAGGACCCGTGGATTAACTGCTGGCTGTGCCTCTCCACCACAGACTATTCTGAGATATAGTGTTCACACCAGGCTTCCCTGGATACCTCCTGAGTGACTGAGCCACCAGCTGCTTTTCACTGGGAAGCCAGGGCCAGCTTGGTAACACACTATTTGTTCTTCTTCCTTCCCTACCTCTCCTCCTTTGCTTCACTTTTGCTTCCCTAGGACCCCACCCCTCAATAAAGTGGTAACACACAGCTTCTGCCTTGAGCTCTACTTTCTAGGGAACCCAGACTGTGACTGGGGTGAAGGACAGACAGGCAGAGGGGGCAAGGTCCAGGCTCTCCGTAGGTTTGACAAGAACAGTCCTGCTTGCATCTGTTCTGTGCATTGGAATTCCACATAAAATTTCACTGGAGCAAAGACTTTCACTGTATACATATTAAAATATGTTTAATCACCAATCTAGACTAACTTCCTCATTTTATAAACAATAAACTGAAACATAAAATGATTTTTCCCAAGATGCTTTAGTTAGAGTTTTCTACATCTATCTGTATCCAAAGCCCAGCTTTTTCCACAACAGTGGTTTTTAAGCAAGGGGACATACTGGAATCATCTAGGAACCTAAGAAAATGGACATGTGCCTAAGTAGCCATCTCTTTCCTTGGAAAGACAAGGGGCAGGATAGGCTCTGAAGGAGCCTGAGCAAATGCTGAGGCCAGAGGTGGACTCTCTACCTGCTTGGCACAATTCTGCTTGAGAACCTAATGCTTACACAATCACCAGAATCCAGTACTTGGTTTATGTAATGCAAAGGTTCAGTGGAAATTTTCACCATAGAAGCCACCTCTTTATTCACATTTGAGAGTAGACATAGGAAAGTGCCTGTCTTAGTTCAGTGTTTCTCAGTGGATTCCAGGTCCACTACACAGTATATCTACTTTTGTGATTTCACAATCCATGTGAGTGTATTAAGGATCTGAGAAGTCCTGCAGCAAGGAGTAACTTTAGCTTTGCTTTACACCCAGGGTTTTGCAAACTTATTTGACTGTGGAAACTTTTTTGTATGTAATGCCTATTCACTCCCCCACAGCATATACTTTGGGAAACTCTGCTCTATTTTAAGTGTTATTTTCAGGAAAGCAGGTCTGAGATGGAGAGGAAGAAAATGAACTCCAACTGACTCTAGCAACGTTAGCTGACATTCCAGGTAGGCTGCTTCTTCAGTTGCACATCCTAAAGTCTGCTACTGTCTCCTCTCACTCTCTAACCCTGCCACAAGAACGGAAGCAATCCACCAGCTATGCCTTGCTTATTTCTTTCCTCTTGGCCTCTGGGCCAAAGCCAAGGAATGATTGGTTCACCTTCTAGTGTGAGCCTCCACACTACCAAAAGGGAAATCCAGCTGTGCTCTTTCGAGAAGAGTTCAGTGAGTATGTCAGATAAGGAACTGATCTTGAGCAAAGACCGGGAAAGCCTTTCAACTGCCATGGTTTTCCTTTCCTAAATTTCCAGTGACCTCTTCCTCAACTGCTTCTCTCCTCGCACTTCATAATGAAAATACTCTACACTGTAAGACCTTGGGAATTAATTCAGCGAGGCTATGTTCAGTGCATTGACTGAGGAGGCTCTATCCTCTTAGCTAGTGATCTGTTTTGTGTTGGAGTGACAAAACATCCCCAAATCCAATTTGCTGTTGCGAATCCTGGTTCATGGAGGAAACACCATAGAGGGGAAGGGGAAGATCCAAGCTCAGAAGGAAAAGAGAGGATGCCTGAGATCTCGCCAACACCTGTTGGTTTCAGTGTGCACAGGACGTTACCTGCCAGTGTTTTATCCACTCATTCCTACTGCTGCCTCAGAGGGGAGGTGATAAAATTCCAGGTACACCCCTTCTAGCCACCTC
Organism: Theropithecus gelada; assembly: GCF_003255815.1. Classification (NCBI taxonomy): domain Eukaryota; kingdom Metazoa; phylum Chordata; class Mammalia; order Primates; family Cercopithecidae; genus Theropithecus; species Theropithecus gelada. The sequence continues at coordinate 157,006,435 of NC_037670.1, forward strand.
AAGTTGGACACAACCTTCACTCACCTCACAGTGTAGAGAAGTCAAAGAAATAATGCATGGAATAAAAGTTTGTCTTTTGGAGAAAAAGAAAAAAAAAAAAGCAAGTAACCAAAGTGCCTCACTTGTGGATTTTTCCTAAAACATTTGGACCAGAGGGACTGAGCTTAGCCCTGGCTTTGGATTGGGACAGAACCCAACCAGGCCCATGGGCTCCTTCAGGGATTCACACCTACACCTTTTGGCATCAGGATATAATTCCTGATGCCTTGCCTAGGCCTGCACCATCTCAGGTCTGAATTATTTTCTTCATGCAAATGGGGACCTATCAAAATTCCTCTAAGTGCTACAGGATGGCTATCCCCCAACATGGTCCATTGGCACCAACATCTGATGAGTCTCTGCTCCGACCACCATAGGATCCAGGCACCCAGCATGGCATCATGTCCCCAGGCACAGATTTCTTCCCTGTTTCTGGATCCTAAAGTCAGAAACTCTAGGAGTAATAAATGCATGACTGAACAAATGTCAAGCACCTACCGCAAGTGGTGTAATGGTAAGAATCTTTGCCCGAGAGTGAAAAAACCATCCATCCCTTACCAACCTGGGGCCTTAGACATCTCACCTAAACTCTCTTCTCAGCCTTAGTTTCTATGCTGTCAAAATGGGAATAAACAATACCTACCTTGCACAGCTACTTTAAAGACGAAATGAGAAAGTGCTGTTTCCACAATACTAGCAACTTGAAGCAGTCAGCAGGGAGAACTAGACTCCTATCAGAATTGGAGCCTCAGAGAGTCTAAAGTAAAGATGGGGACTTCACTCAATTGGTTCATTCACTCCTTATTTTTCCCTGGGAGAAAATGGGAATTGCCAAATGAGGTGACAGTCACCCTCAGGACCTGGGCACTCTGCTAGAATGATCCATGCAATTTTATAACCTACCAACAGCCAAAGAGAAGACTCATCCCCCTTGATGCATGGGGAAATAGAGTCTCAATGAATAAATACATTTGCCTGGTATCACAGACGTAGTGCAAGAGACTAGGACCAGATATTCTAAACTTCCTCTCCAGCCCTCACCCATAAACCTCCCAAAGGGGCAGCAATACAGTGAACACATATATTCTAAGGAGGCAACCAGCACAGTGATGAGGAGAAAGGTCAGATTGCTCACAAGTGAGACTTGGCTCCATCACTAAGTGGCTATGTGATCTGGGACAAAGTCTTTAACCTCCTGCATCTCAGTTTCCTCCTGGAGGAAATGGGGACTGTAATAGCCTATCTGGGTTGTTATGAGGCAAACTACTTAAATGGTGCCTAGCCCAAATGAGTGCTCAATAAATATTGGCCACCATCATCATTAATTATCATCTTTCGTTCCATTGTTTTTACAAGAACTGAAACCAATACTAATATCCTCACAGCCTCTTCCCTTGGGAGGCTGATGCCACAGGACAGGGCAGGGGTGTGGGGGCTTACACCGACTTACACAGGGACTCGGGAAGCTTTTCTTCCAGGCTGCTCTATACCAGGCAGGGAAGCAGCCTCCTCCTTCAGGAACAGGCCTGGGCTGTGGGAATCAGGACCCCTGCCCGTCTTTCATTTCAAGATCCATCTCTTACCACTTAGCAGCAGAGCCCCCTTCAGTCTCCCTACAGGCTCCACCTTCCTACTACAACTTGAATGGTGCAGCCTGGGCAGTGAGGACAACGTGAAAGAAGAAAGAGAAAGTCTGGGCAGCTAGAGGGGATCAGGTGGGAGTCCCGGGAGGGAGCAGTGGAGCTTGCAGCTTTTAAAGAGACAGTGTCCTGTCCACAGGGCCCTGTGGGGACCAAGCATAGCTCGATAGAGCCTATAGGCCAATTATCCTAATCATGTGCATCTCCCAAACAGCCGTTTGATTTATTAGTGAGACGTCTTTTTAAAATGCCGCTCTTAAATATAAATAACACTTAATCATCCAGCTGTCGTTAAATTCATGTTATATTGATTTCTTGGAGTGCCGCAAATTTGAGGGCGAATGGGCTGGCGGATGTGCGCACAAAGCCAAGAGGTAGATTAGCAAATGGTGGGGGCGGAGAAGTGGGGGTTGGAGGGAGAGGAAGGGAGGTGTCAAGGGAGGGAAATGAACCTACTCAATAGCCCAGGGTCTGAGCTAGTTTCACGTTGGGTAGCGCCGGACACAAATAAGAAGAGAAGAGACACTGGCACATCTGTTGCATAGTCTAATGACAGCCAAGATCACGGTCGTGTTTTCTGCATTGCTGCCGCCCCCTTGTAACCCACCACAGAGCCACTCCAACAGGTCTCTGATGTTCATTGTCTGCGTATGCCTTCTCTAGGTGAGGATGGGGAGAAGCAGCTAAGAAATGCCCCCTAGCTGGCTAGAAGTAGAGAGATCCACTGCGATTTCTTTGCATCAAAGCCTGATGATAACTATGAACCAAGAGCGGTTAATGACCCAGCCCCTTTAGCTCTCTCCCACTTCAGGACTGTTGCCATCCTAGAAAGCCCCCACTTCATTCCCAGCAGCCCTCATTGTGATGAAAAGGATCCCGAGGCCAAGTGTATGTAGGCAGACTCTGCCATGCTGATTTCCCTGTCTGCAGGGAGTAGCAGCAGCAGGCGACAGAAAGGCACAGAGAAGGATAAAGGAAACAAGTTGACTGCCTTGGAGTCCTCCAGAAATGCCTGCAGTGTCCCGGTGGGCATCCAGGGTGAAGTCCTGGGAGGACAGAGGAGAGCCCCGGGAGGGTGTGATTGGGCAAGAAGGAGCAGCTTGCAGGTGACCCACGCCTAGTGCTCACAGGAGAGCTGCCTTAAGCACCATCTACCAGGCAGTGAGGGTCTGCTGAAAAGAAGCATTCATGGCTGGAGTTTTTCTAGTGCGAATCCCTTCTCAGTGAGAAAGACCTCAGAGAACTTAAAAGGAAGGGCACAGAAGAGTGGCAGAGAGGGTGAATGACAGCATGTCATGCTCCAGGGCTGGGCAAGAGAGCCAGGAAAACGTGATATATACTCCGCTTTACAGAGATGTTAATTAATGCCTGCCTTGTCCTAGAAACCAAATTGGTACCTAATGCTAAGTGCAGAAAGTGCGGAGATTGTTTGAACCCAGATGTTTAGCTTAGAACCAGCATAATGACTGCTGGCTTTGCATTAAAATGATGGATCCTGAGGCTGCAAATACATGAGAAAGGAAAGAGGGTAGGGACGAAAGCAGAGAAAGGAGTGGAGGTCTGCAGGGAAGATGCAGACATTTCAGGAAGATCCTGTACCCTATCCCTTTGCCTCTTCCAGGTCTCATGAGGGACTGTTTACCTGGGAGGCACCCACTGTTGCTGGAGCTCATTATTTCTATTGCAAACCATGTGCTGCTGTACACGTAGGTGGGACCTACCTGTCCACGCCCTCGAGGGGCATGTGGGGAGAAATGTTCCATTTCTTCCACAGCCCGGAAGACAGAGGTGGACCCCATTGACACACATGGCTAGGGGAGCTGACCACATTTAGCCAGACTCTGAGAACGCATGTGGGTATATATCTTGGGTGTGTATGTGTCTGCACACGCCCACCATGCTTAAAAAGCAAATAAGGTTTCTTCCCCCTACTGGGGTCTCCCCATTGTGAGAGATTTGCTTTATTCCATCTACGCTTTTCAATCAATCAAAGGGCAGCTCACACAGCACACAGCGGGAACACAATCTCCCTCCCGGGGCGTCTGCGCTTCTCCCCAACCTAGCCAGAGACCTTTGCAGGAGCTGAAAAAAGTTTGGAAATAGCGGAGTCAGGGTGCTGAAAAAGCCCTTTCATTCAGCCCCCATCTTCGGGATTTACAAAAACAACCAAATTCTGAGCCTAGCACTGAGGCCTCCTTGTTCAAAAGAATGTTTGCTCCTCTCCCATCATGTTCTGGAAGACTTGTAACATATTTTTTCCACTGGTGGGTTTGTGGGATACTCTGAACACATGATCTTGGACAGAGGGTACAAGCTTATTCAGTTCTGGGGGAGAATGGTATGATCAGGTTGCCCAGAAAGGTACCTCAAAGGGACAGCTCCAGAAACGCAGGAGCTTGTACATGTATATTCAATTCCAAATTTGTTTTGGAGCTCATGTTCTTCTCCCTATGACAACTGAGACCCTAAATGAGTTGCTCTTAGACCCTAAGAAGGGAACTATGGAAAAGCCTCTTAGAACCCCAGACACTTCCTACCTCCTCCAGAAAAAGTTAAAATGAGCAGCCTGTGAAACTCCAGCCAGAGAGAACAAGAATGAAAATGCTTTCGGGAAATAGGACCTTAAAGAACGGGCTTCTGTGGAGTAGTTCTACACTCAGAGCAGCCCTGGGCTCTGGGGGACGCTGGCAGACCCATGAATGCTTTGCCTCCTCCAGTGGGCACCGCCACCCGCCGCGGTCGTGAGGGAGGGAAGCCTCCTCTTTTGGAGAACTACACCCCTCGTGCTTCCCCCTTCTAGTTATCTTTCTCAGACACACACCTCGAAAGGCATGTGACAGGTGTTCGCCAGCCGGAGGCACCGGGGAAGGCAGCCCCATGTGCCAAGGAAGGGTAGGGAGGTGAGAGGGGACCCAAGTCCTGTGTCTCCAAGCCCTGTCTGCTTGCTGCTAAGCAGGGACTGAGGCTGTGAATAAGGTCATACCTTTTAAGGAGGATATGACCCCCGTACCTTCCCTAGACAAGCAACATACGCGGCGATGCTTTAAGCCGCTTTCTGTCTGAAATCTCGGCGCATTCCCGGGGAAGCAATGCCACGCTTCAGAAAGGCGTTTGTGCTGCCTCTTACTGGGGAAACGCAGTGTCTGTTCCATATGCGCCGCCCTACAGAACTGCAGCCCCAACCGCCTATGTGGCCTCCTCTCCACGCGTTGGGCCATCACTCTCTCCAAATAGGCGTCCGAATATCTGTGGTTCTGTCTCCCGTTGAAATCCCAGGGTGTCCAAAGGCCACGGGGCCGCGATGACACTGGGTGGGTCTCCGGAGACCTCCCAGGACTTCTCCCGTTTTAAAGCCCAGCTAGGGATGAAAAGGGCTGAGAGCTAAAAAATCGCTCCCTCAACCTTTTCGGGTGGGAGGCAGAGCCGGGTATACACAGAATCCCACCCCGAAAGTCCGGGAAAGAGAAGTCTGAGTCCGGGAGCGTGAGAGGAGAACGCACCCGGGAAATCCCTGCTCTGGCCGCTGCACCTCCGCGGGCGTCCAGGTGGGACGTGGGCAGGTGCGCGAGCGCCGTGTGTGCCGGTGTGGATCTGTGTGTGTGCCTGCGTGTGTGTGTGTGCGTGTGCCGCGGGCTGGCTCCAGGGCACCGAGGATTTCCGGGCCGACCCGGGCCGGGTCTCTCCGACCGCGCTGCCCTCACCGCCCGCCCGGCCCCGCTCCCCGGCTGGCCGGCTCCTTACCTGGACGCGCCGCGTTTCCCTCCTTCAGCGGGAGCGCCGCATTGACACTGCAGATGGAGCCTATGCCGCTGCCTCTCGCCCTCCTCTGAACGTGTGCGTGTGCGCGCGTGTGGCTGCCTCCTCCAGCCCCAGCCCTGAACGCAAATACTCCACCGAGGCACAGGGAAGCCAGGAGCAACCGAGGAACGCGGAGGGTGCCGAATCAGAGCCTGCGGGGCTTGACAGCTCCTCTTGCGGCGTCCAAGGTGGGCGTAATGTCCAACAAGAAGGTCGGAAAATGGGGATCGATTCCGAACACCCCTTTCCTCCACCCAACCCCGGAGTCTGAGCAGCGGCGGCGGCTCTCGGGGGCTGCGGTGGCGACGCGGGGCTGCCCCCCTTCGTCCCCACCCCCGCGGGCTGAATGTCCTTGATGCCAAGCGGGCACAGCGGCGTCACTCCGCGCCGCCCATGCTCGCCCGGTCGGGCTGCTGCCCGGGCGCGGCGAGTGCGCGGGGGACCCGCCGGGGAGCGCTCTCGGCGCCTCTGCGCGCCTCTCCGGGTAGCGGCGGCCGCCCCCCGGCAGCCAGCGGCCGGCCGCGCCGCTGCAGCCCCCACCCTTGCCGGGGGATTCGCCGGGCAGTGCCCTGGGGCCGGGGCTGGGGGGCCTCGGGAGCCGCCGGCTGCTCCCCGGGGAGGCGCGGGGCTGCGGCGGTGGTGGCGGCGGCGGCTAGCGCTGCGGCAGCGGAGAGCTCGGCCGCGGGCCGAGCCGGGCCTCCCGGGCGCGCCCCCGGCCCCCCGGGCGGGCTGCTAGCAAAGTTTGCAGGGGGCAGGGAGCGGGGCCGCCGCTGGCTCGGCCGCCGCCGGAGCTCCCGGGCTGCCTGCTGCCGCCGCGGCTCGCTGCTGCTGTGCATTGAAGCCCGGCCAAGCGCTGCAAAAACTCCAGCTGCCTGGCGCTCTCTGGGTCCTCCTCTCCTCCCTCCCGCCCTCCCTGCTTCCCTTCCTCCCTCCCTCGCCTCGCCTCCTCTCCTCCCCGCCGCCCGCCGCCCGCCGCCCGCCGCCGCTCCCTCTCTGGCTCGCTCTCGCTGGCTCGGAGCTCGCGGCTGACATCTAGACCGAGGGAGAGCTGCCGGCAGAGGGGGCAGGGGGCGCCTCCCTACACTCTCCCACCCGCCGCCGCCTGGCTCGCCGGCTCTCGCCCTACCAATGTTTGCCGACACCCCACTGGGTCCCCTCGGCCCGCACGGAGCCACCCTGGCAGTGGCGATGTGGGGCGGAGAGGGGGGCATACATGGGTGACCCGGGCGCAAGGCGCGCGCTCAGAGGCAGGCACCCAGCCGCCTCGGAAGGTGCAGCTCTGGGCGCTGGCCGTCGGAGGGACCCTCAGGTGCTCAGAGCTGACACGAGCGCACACTGACGCCGAGGCATACACCCATTCCTACTCAGAACCCCTCCCAACACCCCACCAAGTCACCCCCACATGGCACCCAAGGAGGCCGAGGACACCGAGGGCACAAGGCCTGCACGAGAGAACATGAGTGGTCAGTGCCCCAGAGCTGGCTTGGTAACCTGACTTTTCCAGTCATGTTTATACTGAGTGGTTCTCCTGGCTCCTCTCTTCTCTGAAACCCTGGATCCTAGACTACATCCAAAACAGACCATGCCAACATCAGGGTGGTTTCTGAAGTCCAAAGAAAGAAATTACCATGTGGTTCTGGTTTAGGCAGTGGAGATGGGGAGTGGGTGGCACTACCTCCCAAACCTCTGCCTAGATCCCGTTAGGAATGGGCCCACCCACCAAGAGAACCCAAAGGGATTCCCACACCTGTTATCGCAACTCTGTGCATACCTCCCTCATCCTCATCCCGGCTCCCAGCATAGTCTCAGGGAAGTGGCACCTTCAGCAGTGTCCAGTAGGCATTCCCTGGGATAGGCAACCATCAAGGACGACCCTCTAAAGGAGTCAACGGCTCTTGGCCTCCTCTCTCCTGTCCCTTCTTTAGTTTTCCGTGTCCTCACACCCAGCAACTCCCTGCCCATTACTGTCCCTCCCATCAAAACATCTCAGAGCCTCCTTATTAGATAGACATGATTGATAATGGCATAGATTCCTATACCTCCCTATATGGGTTATATTCTCACAGAAAACAAAGTTGTGTGAATTAGGGAGCCTTGAAAGGAGCTGTGAGATGATAGTTTAAACAAGCCCCAAGGTGAGCAGCACATGTAGGTCAGGCTTGGCCCACCCATAGAGGACCCCACTGAAACTTTGCTCTCACCAATGAGAAGATGAACCAAGCCAGAATGAGGAGTAAACCAGATGTTTGATTCTTTGGTTAAAGGATATTCCAGGAGACAGCGTGGAGCCCTTTTAGTCTCTGGTTCTCTGCTAAGTATTGCATGGCCCAGAGAGCAGCAAGGAGTTATCTTATTAAGCTTACGTGAATACATTGATCTGGCTCCACTCTTCCCAGAAACCCTGAATCCCAGACTCTAGATAAAGCACACAATATCAGGTTAGTTTCAGAAGTCCAGAGACACACATAACAAAATCACTCAATGCTACTGCCTCTTGGACATCCTTCCGGGGTGGAGGAAGCCCAGGGCCAAATGTCTCTCTGTGCAAGACTGGGATTAGCATGAGGCCAGCCGGGCACTGAGGATACAAAATCGAAGGAAGCTCCCTCACCCCCAGATCCATGTAAGGTTTGCATCACCTGATCCTGGCACTGCTTCTAGGTGCCCCTTTTAAAATTGCTGCATGGGACCATCACAGTCCATTCCCACAAGTGAGAGCCCAGATAGCCCCACGAAAGTCCCTAATGGGTTACTTAAGGAATATTGTTCAATAAAAGCAGGGCAGGGGGTACTCCTTCTGAATATCTGTTGGCCACTCAGTATGCCATAAAATGCTGAAAGGAAGGGGAAAAGGTGAGAAAACAGCTCTGTCTCCATTCTCAGTCATTCTGGCATGTATTTTTAATACAATCTGATTGTCTTTTTCCTCCTCGTATCAGGCGTGTGTGTGTTTGTGTGTGTGTGTGTGTGTGCGTGAATATGGCTTGAGTTCCAGGCCCATTTCCTGATGGATAGACGGGAAGTCAAAGACCTTTTTCTTTTTTTTTTTTTCAGAGGTGGCAAATAAAATGTGTTTATTATTCTTTATCTCCTGCCTAGTGTGTGGTGTCATTTATTTTCATTCAGAGAAATGAATGCCATGTGGTGCCTGAAGAGTAATAACAGAGCCAAATGACAGGGAAGACATACAGCAAAAAGCTGGACCAGCTATGGGCAGGTGAGGGGCCCAGCCAGCTCTCCGTTGTTAATGGGGCCATATCTCAAATTGCCTTTTCCCTGCTTTCCTTTCACTGAATAACACGGTGAAAGGCATGCTGAAGGGGGCAGTTATCACATTATCAGAAGGAGGAGCAGAAAGGGTCAAATTAGCCGCAGTAGAGGATTTTTTTTTCAGTGATGGCCCATTGGATTGACTCCCTTAAGTTAGGAGAATGGAATGGGGTGGGATGAGTAGAGCCTCCACATTGGAAGTTAGAAGACACATGTCCTACTTCTGGTCCTGTCATCGGCTTTATAATTTGGAGCAGGTCACGCCCTCTCAATGATACTTCATCTCTCATTTGACACATTTGCCCCTTAGAGTTGCAATGACATTCAAAGGATATACCATCTTATTAATGTGCTTTGAAACTCAAAGGTAAGTACAAAACACATGTAGGGAATTAGGGTCACTTTCCAGACAAACGTATCTTTTTTATTTTCAAATAGAATGATACAATGAGGGTAGGCCTTCTGCTGTCTTGTCCGCACCCCATGAATAAACACACAGGCAAAGGCAGCATCTTACCACAGTTCAAAATGTGTTTCTGCATTAGGTACAAGTTCTTTTGACTCTCACACCTCCTCTACCCCCTCCAACTGACGAGGGCTAGGGGAGACACAAGTAGGACCATCTAGCTGTCCCCTACTGACAATGGCTCTGAGAGTCACTCCCTCTGTCCCTTGTCTGGTCGTGAAGCTGGTTATGTCATTGTCTGGACCCACGGCCACAAGAGGGAGAAGCTAAATGGCATATTGCTTCAGAGAGTCCTGTTTTCTAAAGAAGCTATGTTTGTGGGACTTGGGTTGGGGTTTATTGCTGGGTTTAGACAGAAAAAGTATTGGTTCATCTCTCACGGCTGAATAAAAGGACCAGTTTAATAGGAAAGAGGAGAAGAAACCCTTAAATTTCCCTTCACTTAGCTACCACCATTTTATTAGCCTAGGAACAGTGCTGCTATTTAAGTTGATAAAAGCCAGATTTGCTCGTTAAATAAATCACCAGAGCCTGGTGGTGCTAGAGAGACATTTTCTTTTCCCCAAGAGCTGCCCTCACGGCTGGGTCTTGTACCTTGCACTGGACAGAAACCACAGGCAGGCAGGCAGCAGCTTAAAAACCTAAATTGTGGCGCCACCTGCAGGACAGCAGAAATATCATCAGTATCCCACAGCTCAGCAGAGGAGGCAAGAGGAGCCTTCTGCAGTGACATGGGTGAGGCCAGGGTCCCCTCTGGCCCCTGCTTTCTGCATGTGTCACCAGATGTCCACAGCACACTCCAGCAGCCTTTAATCTGCATCCTCCTTGAATGCTGCCATTTCAAGGCATGGACGGCAGCTCTCAAGATTCTCAGTCCATTCAAACTAACTTATTCTTCCCTCTGTCTCCCAAGGGACTAAGTGGACCTCTAAGCCAAGTCTTCGAGACTGGACCATGGAACAGTAAAGCAGAAAGGAGAAGTGACTGCCTTTCGAGGAAGATGAGGGGAGGAACATCCTTGTGTCACCACAGTGCCTACTAGTAGGTTGAACTTGGTGGCTGGGTATTCATAGCAGACCCAACTGTTCCAGGCTTCCCTAGCATATGGGTGCAAATGAGCACAGAGATATTAACATTCAAATCTCAACTCCCAGCCTTTTCTGCTCAGATAAGACTTTGGCCACCACCGAGAAACCCCTCCCTGTCTCTTCCCATTATGTCAGAGACCCCCTGTGCTTAGGAACAAGTCTGACTACTTCATTCACCACAAGTACCCTCTTGGAAATCCACTGCCCATGAGCCATTTGATGGAAGGACATCTCTGCATTGCCAGCTCTGTGGTTGCCCTCTGTAAGGGCACCTCCACCAGGCTGCACTGCTGGACATGGCAAGCTCTGCTGCAGTGCCATGGCTTTCCAAGCCACACCTGGGGATTGGTGTTTAAGTAGGGAGGACACCCCTCTCCTCCTACACACACACACACACACACACACACACACACTGTGGATCTTGATCCTCTGGGCGCCAAAACAACTCCCATACCTCCCATGGTCCCAGTCTTACTCCCCTTCTTCCCCAGACCATTTCATCCATTGCCCCCTCTCCAGAATGCTTCCTTCTCTTTCAACTAACAACAACAACAACAAAACTTGTCTTTTTAACCACAGAAACCAGAAGTTAGAGGATATTGTGAGGTAAGGGGAGATCGAGGGAGGGAGGTGGCGTGACCTAACTCCATTGGCCAGAAACAACAGAGTCCCAGATCTGGCCAAAGCCATGTCTTGCTACAACAAGAAAGGAGAAATACCTCAGTGTAACACTTCTGGGGGTTAAGTCCTGGGAGGTACAAGATCCCATAGTATGCCTGAATTCCAAGGACTGGATACATTTCATGTCTCCCACATGGCGCCTCTCTCTTGGCACTGCCTGGTTTAAATGAGTCACTTGGCCCCTCAGACTGGGGTGCACATAACAGAAAGGCCTCAGGTTGTTTTCCTTGTGATGAAGATGGATTTGTGCTGATGGGTTGAAGGCTCTTGCCTGGTAACACATTTATAAGATGGTTGCCAGGTGGTCTGAGTGTAAGCTGTTCTAAGTGACTATGGTTGCCAGCCTCCAAAATGGCCATAGTGACTCTCAACCAGAGTATTCATGCCCTCACGCAGTCTGCTCCCACACTGAATCAGAGCTGACTTAACTGACCTAGAAGTGACAGTGTCCAAGGCTAGGTCAAAAAAAGACATTTTAGCTTCCATCTTGGTCTCTTGAGGCCCTTGGACCTGCCATGTGGTGAGAAACTGAGCCTACCCACCACCAACCAATGCCAGCTTGCCATCCCCATGAGCAAGCCACCCTAGGAGCCCATCCTCCAGCCCCAGTTCAGCCCTCAGATGATTTCAGCCTTCAGAAGCTTCCAACTGAGGTCCCAGACATCATGGAGCAGAGATAAGATATGGTTTTATGCCAGGGATTTGGTATGCAGTAACAGATAACAAATACAGTGATTTGCAGGGAAGATGTCATTCCTCTGACCTTGACCTCATTAACCTCTTAAGCTTATTATTTGAGCCCACTTGGCTTTAGAATGAGAAGGACAAAGAGGGGCATGCTTGATGCGTGATAGTCTCATGTTGGTCAGGACTGGGCACCAATAGATGTCCTGCCAGTCACTCCCTTCAGAGCTCCTGGGTTAAGCCACTTAGTACATCTTAGTGTGTTACATGGAAATGAGAAAACCCAGTGAAGAGGCTTGAAAGCATCCACATACAGAATACTGAAATCCAGCACTCACCTGAGATGGGCCATCATCCGTTCAGTTCCAGGGTATTGGTCATCAGAGACATTCAAGAGAGAGGCAGAAAGTTGTGCCAGGTCCTGTTCACTTTCACAAGCTGTCTGGCACCTGCCTCTGCCAGAGAGTCTTTTGGAGGTGAGGTTGAATGAGGTTCCAGGGTGAGGCCTTGCACCTGTCAAGCACCAGGCCTAGTGGTGCAGAAAGCGTTCCCTACATCTGATCCTGACCCGTGCTGCACCACAGGGCAGGAGGGAGGCCCAAGGATGCTTCCCATAGATGGCAGGTAGTGTAAAAAGAGACTAGAAGCGAGATGTGATTGAAAGCTAATCGTCCACTTTCCCTACACACCATTCTCCTTGAGAACTTCTCGTATCACCTTCTCTCCTGTGCCCTCAGCAGCTTCCAGAGAGCTCAGAGGAGCCTGGAGGCTATCAGCAAGTCCAAGGCATATACAAGGGTTAGGACGAGAGAAGAAGGGAAGAAAGAGGCAAAGAGGAAGAAGAATGAAGGGACAGTGGTGCCTATGCGAAGTGGAGAAAGACAGCTGCAGACAGTTGCCTTGGGGATTCTGAGGACAGGGCTTAGGCCCAAGGTGACCTCTCCCCACTTTAGTGTCTGCCTCCAGGACTCTGCAGCCTGGCTCCCTTCTCCTTCTGGCCCTATTTTCCTGGCTAGGCCCAATATTCTTCCTCTGTTTTTAAAGGGCTTTCTCCTAATGCACCCCTGCTGACTGTAACCTTCACAGATGTGATGTGTCCCTTGTGGAGTCCAGAGAGAGCAGGTACCCTCGAAGCCTGAAGTCCACAGAGGTGTGTGGTAGCACATGAGGCTTGGGGAGGGCCAATCATGCCATCTCTCCCCAACTTTGCAGCCAGCAATGCCAGGCCAGCAGCTGGAAATCAGCCACTGTGGATGTATTTGCACCATGGAAATTGGCACATGCTATAAATCGGGACTTTTGTTTTTGTGGAGAGCTGATTGTTAAACACCTTCCAGTACACTTCTGGCAGGTCCAGTGATGGGCCTGGATAAGGTAGGTCAGCCCAGGCCTGCCCAGTTCTCAAATAATTGTTCATAGGAACCCATCAGATACATGAACTGCATCAGCCCAGTTCAGGGTCAGAGTAAGAGTTTCTTTCTGTGCGTACCCCATCTTTTGATTATAAGAAAATATTAATATGGAATCTTTCTATTAGCTGTTCTTTCCAAGTCTTATAGGTAAGGAGCCTTTACTCGTGGTTTTTGAAGCTAAAATCAATTTGTTATTCTTTTCCTGGTAGGTAAACTGAGGCAAGGGATGTTGACGTGACCCACAGGTGCGTAGGAAGCTTGAAATATACATCTGGTAACACCTGTCATTTACTCCCTCCACCTCAAACTTAAGATTTATGCCTTGGGTTTGGCAGAAATTCTGTTTTCATTTCCTCAAAGCACTGCTGTTAAAATTACCATATATCCATACAACAGAACATGGTGCAGATGTAAAACAAAATGAAAACAAAATGAAGTAAATCTATGTATGCTGCTCTGAAAAACAACAGCAAAATGCAGAACGGTGTATTTGTGTATATCTTTGCATATTTTGAGTATACAAAATAGGCTTGTACACACATAGGACATTTTGGAAGGATACACAAAAAACAGCAGAAACCTCAGAGTGAGAGAACGATATGTATTTTCTTAATTTATTGTATATTCTTATTCTTTTTGACATTTTACCACGTGCAAAAAGCTAGTTGAAAATGAACAAAAAAATACTGCTACTAAAAAATCTTTCTCACACCGCCAGTCCTCTGCTCGCTCTCTCTTCTCAAATCCAGCCAACCACTCCTCCACCCCATCTGTATCATATTCAAGTTTGCCTTTGTTCTAGTTTCCTACTAGATGCACCCTGTTGCTCCTCTTTTGTGGGCTGCCGTGAAGGTCACACAGCAGCCTGTCTGCCTAGGCATGATCCGGTAAACGTCCCAGAGAATGAGACTTCATCTCTCATTTCCTAAAGACCAGCCAGTATCCTACTTGGCCAGAGAACTTCTGTTTGGCACTAGATTGATTATAGGGGGATTCCAGAGATGCTCCAGCACCTCCTTTCCATGCTAAAGCAAGCAGCTTTAGATCAAGTCAAAGGAAATATCCTTCTACATTGGAGTCAGTAAACTCATGGAAACTAACACTCAGACATGGTACAGGCCAAAAATAGGATGATGCCAGGAAACATTTAGATAGCAACGGGTAAAAGCTCCATATTGTTATTAATGTTATCAGGAACTGTGTAGGGAGAGACAAAGAAAGACCAGAGACAGGCAAATGGCATTCCAGTTTTGCAAAAGGGGAAAATAATGTGAGTTCTGAAAAACACAAACAAATGAGTGTGGCCCCCAAAGTGACCATTGGATCACTAAAAGATAGGTATATGATTATTTAGAAAAGGATGTGATTGATCACTAGGAGTAAGTCTGGAATCACTGTCTTCATCATTTGGGGCTGCTATTATGAAATGCCACTCTCTGGGTGGCCTTAACAACAAATGTTTATTTCTTATGGTTCTGGGGGCTGGAAGTCTGAGATGAGGCCAACATGGTCAGGTTCTTGGTGATGGCTCCTTTTCGGTTTATGTCCTCAGATGGTTCTTCCTTGGTTCATTCAAGCAGAGAGAGATCTCAAACGACTCTTCCTCTTTTTATAAGGACTCTATCCATCAGGGGTGGGGGCTCTACCCTCATGACCTCATCTAAACCTAATTACCTCCAAAGGCCCCAACTTGGGGGGTTAGGGCTTCAACATACGAATTGGGAGTGGGATAACACATTTAGTCCATAGCAATTACAAAGAACAAACTTGGTTAGGCTGGTCTTGCTCTCTAACTCAACAAGGCTGTGAGGCTTTTAGATCAAGGAAATGTAAGTGAGAACATCTGAACTGAATCAAGGCATTTAATAGACTCTTTAATAAAATCCTTGTAGAACACCAGGCAATGTAGGCTGGTGAATTAATTGACTCAATGGTTAAACCCCAAAGATGTTCATTAATGCATCAAAGACAACATGAAGGAGGGTTTTCTTAGGGTATATGTCAGAGCTCTGTTCTCAGACTAATCCTACTCAACACATTTACTAATGACTTGGATAATGATAGAGGAGACATGGTCATCAAATTTGTCTACGATTGCAATAAAAGAAACATATTAAATGTGAGTATTGACAATCCTGCTCCATCTTAAAGAAAAAGAAACTTTTGCTGAATGTCGGGCATTCTGGGTGTTGACAGGGCATTTTGGTGTTGCCCTGAGGTACCATTCTAAGGAATGAAAAAGGTGAGAGAGCTTAACAGATTTACGTTTGAAAATATATGGCGCTCTCAGGCCAGGTATGGTGGCTCACACCTATGATCTCAGAACTGGGGAGGACAAGACAGGTAGATTTCTTGAGCTCAGGAGTTCAAGACCAGCCTGGGCAACATGGTGAAGCCCCTTCTGTACTAAAAATACAAAAAAAATTAGCCAGGCGTGGTGGTGGGCACCTGTAGTCCCAGCTACTCAGGAGGCTGAGGCAGGAGAATCACTTGAACCCGAGAGGCGGAGTTTGCAGTGAGCTGAGATAGTGCCACTGTACTCCAACCTCGGTGACAGAGTGAGATTCCATCTCTAACAACAACAACAACAACAAAATTAATTAGCTGGGTGTGATGGCATGTGCCTGTAGTCCTAGCTACTCAGGAGGCTGAGGTGGGAGGATTGTTTGAGCCCAGGCAAGAGGTCCAGGCTGCAGTGAGCCGTGATTGCACCACAGCACTCCATCCTGGGTGACAGAGTGATACCTTGTCTCAAACCAAAAACAAAGTATGAGCTGAAGTTGACAATAAGCTCAATATGAATCAATAGTGAAACACTGCCAAAGTCAAGGGAATGTAAGCTGTATTAAAAGAGAATGGAGTCCCAAAGGAAGCAGTCCTGCTCAACTTTGAGATAGGTAGACTATACCTGCATTATTGTATAGAGCTCAAGGCCCCACACTTTAAGCACTTTATGATAAGTTTGAGCACATTCAGGAGAGAGTGGCCGAGCCCAGAAGGGAATTAATTTGAAACAATCAAAGTAACTGGTGATGTTCAGCTTTGAGAAGTAAGGCTCAAGGGAACATAACAGCTTCAAATATTTGAAGGGCTGTCAAAGAGAAGAGCTACTGCATTCCTTCTGTGTTTAACATCAAGATGTGAAAGTAGGATCAGAGAATGGAACTTATCTTATTTAGACATATTTTGGCTCAATGCGAGGAATGCCTTTCTAATAGAGTTCTCTAAAGATAAAATAAATTTCCTTGAGTGGTAGTGAGTTCTCCATCACTTCGTGTGGTCAGGCAGAAACAAGGGGATGCTCAAGTGAAGACTAGAGTTTGGATTGAATGACCTCTGATGTCGCTAGAGGTTTGAGATGTTTTTCATTCTGTACTTATCCTTGTATGCCCTAGGGTGCCATAGGCTTTGCATTGACTCAGTAGATATTTATTAGGTTGAACTGGAATGCTTTGGGGGTAATTCCTTGGGAAGAGAACCAATATCCCACCCAAGACCATTACTAAGGAGAGAAGTCAAGGATGAAGCCAGAAACTTAAGGCCAAGGGTGGGACAAAGGGAAGGAGCAGGCACAGGACTCAATTAAACCCTACCTCTTCCCACTCTGCACTGTACACCTCATTCACCAGATGCACCATCTTCCACTTGGTGCTGGTCCATATGAATTTATCTTCCATGTTCCTTTTGCCTACTGAATATTCATATAATCCAGGGTTCTGAATTTTTGTTTATTTTTCTCTTTGGTTTTCAAATCTTCCTCCCATTCCATACTCCCCGGAGTTCCCAGTCTTTCTTTGTTCTATGTCCAGATTCCTTTTGTCTCCCTTTTCACTAGGTGGTCTCTCCCTTTCCTTGGGGGACCCTTTCCATTTCTCCCTTCCTACCCCCTTAACCCTCTGAAGCCTTCAACAGTTAATAAGGTCCTGAAAACTAGTACAGAGATCTTAATGTCTCAAAGAAGCCTCAGGTGATGAACTCAGTGTCAGGTAGTATCATCTCATCCTATGGACTGTGAACCTGGGGGCTGGACAGGTTTTTGTCCTATGCCTAACTACACTGTGGACATTCTTCAAACTAAAAATAATGACTGCTTTTTCCTCCTCTAGTTTGTCTTAAATGACCTGAACAATGACATTCTCATCTCTCCCTTGGGAGAAATTCTATCATCAATGCACCTGTCTGTGAAAGAATGTGTGCTTACTTCTTCTGCAGGAGTTCCAAATTCTATCTAAACTCTTTACCATTCCCAATTATGCTTCCTCCCGTACTGCAATCAGTATTATCAACACTGCCATCAATTTCTTCTCCTGAAAATAAAACTAAAGCACCTGTATTTTCCTCTCTGGTGGCTTTATCAACATCTTTCAAGCATGATCATAATTTCCCTCCTAATTCTTCATGCGTATTCAGGCATAGAAACTACAGGAAGAGAACACACCTTGAGGAAGGAAGGAAGGAAAGAAGGAAGGAAGGAGAAAGAGAGGAAGAAAAAAGGAAGAGAAAGAAAGATAAAAGAAAGAAGGAAGGAAGGAAAGAAAGAAGAAAGAAAGAAAGAAAAAGAAAGAAAGAAGAAAGAAAGAAAGAAGAAAGAAAGAAAGAAAGACAAGACAAGACAAAGAAAGAAAGAGAGAGAAAGAGGAAGGAAGGAAGGGAGGGAGGGAGGAAAGGAGGGGAAAGAGAGGAAGAAAAAAGGAAAAGAAAGAAGGAAAGAAAGAGAGAAAAGAAAAGAAAGAGAGAAAAGAAAGAAGGAAGGAAGGAAGGAAGGAAAGAAAGAAGAAAGAAAAAAACAAAGACAAAAGAAAGAAAGAAAAGAGAAATAAAGAGAGAGAGAGAGAAAGAGGAAGGAAGGAAGGAAGGAAGGAAGGAAGGAAGGAAGGAAGGAAGGAAGGAAGGAAGGAAGGAAGGAAGGAAGTGAGGGGAAAGAGAAGAAGTAAAAAGGAAAAGCAAGAAAGAGAGAAAAGAAAGAAAGAAGAAAGAAAGAAACCAAAAGCAAGAATAAAGAAAGAAAGGAAGGAAGGAAGGAAGAAAGGAAGGAAGAAACAAAGAAAGAAGAAAGAAAGAGAAAGAAAGAAAGAAAAAGAAAAGAAAGAGGGAGAAGAAAGAAAGAGAGAGAAAGAGGAAGGAAGGAAGGAAAAAAGGAAGGAAAGGAGGGAGGGAGGAAGAGAGGGAGGAAAGAAGAAAGGAGGGAGAGGAGGAAGAAAATGGGGAAAGAGGTAGGGAAGGGAGAGAGAAATAGAGAGAGGAAGGAAGGAGTGATTATGACAATAATAAAGGTATATTCAAACAACCAAAAGAGATAATATAGATTTTCATGGGATGATAAAGATTTTTTATTTTAGAAAATTTCATTGTAATTGTAGAGCAAAATATGCCAACAGGATATTTTATGTAACTCATATCATGTTTAGAATCATCCATTGAAAAAAACATTTACGGAATGCCTGCCATATGTCACCATGCTGCAGATCAAAGCTGTTTCAGCCATAGTTGCCACCCTTACGGGTTTTCAGGTGAATAGGGGACAAACAGCAAACAAATAACTGTCGTAGTCTGTAGTTAATGCTAAGATATAAGTATTCTCTCAGTAGTGTGGGATTGTAAGGGGGAGAGTGTCGATTTAGAATGAAATTCTTCTTGATTCTGATCATAACACTATATTAAATTATAACTATGTATTTTTATTAATATTGTCTCTGCCGTTACAATGTTTTAAAAATAACAGTCATCTCAGTAAGAAATAGTAATGTTTATATATGTTCTTCTAAGTTAAGATTTTAAGTTATAGAAAGTTGATGATAGCATATTATTTAACTAGCATGTTGCACAGGAAGCTCTGATTATTCTAGCTTTTAGTATCCCCATTTATAAACACTCAAATATACCCTTGAGGAAGAAAACCAAGGACTCAGGTGAGTAGTCACCTCATATCTAGTCATTCTTTCTTTTATTCATTTGTTATAAAAATACACTGTGAGCTCCTAGTGTGTACCAAGCACTGCTCTAGGTGCTGCAGATAAAGTGGAGATCAAAGCGGACAAGGTTGCTCTAGTGCAACATACATTCTGAATGGGGATGAGATGTAATGAGTGAAACGAACTAGCAATAGAACTTCTTGCAGTGGTAATTTACATGAAGAAAATTAAAACATGGTGTTGTGAAGAGTGGAGACACACAGGCTAGGAATGACTTCCTTGAGGTGATGATGTCTGAACTGAGACTGGAAGGAAAAGAAAGAGCCAGCAGATGAGAGAAGACAAAACAGAGGAGTGGCCACTGCAAAGGCTGTGAGCTGGGACACAGAGGAGGGAAAATACTCAGTTCCAGGTGGGACATAGAGGAGGGAAAATACTCGGTTCCAAAGAACCATGAAAGGATCAATGTGGGTAGAACTATGCAAGGGAAAGAAACGGAACACACAAATACACACATGGTAATACAGTTGGGAAAGATAACACAGAAAAGAGTTAGGAAAATATATTGTAGCTCTAAAAAGACCTCGGGGTCATCTGACTTCTTATGCCGTGTGAACCAAGCCTGGTTCCATAAAAGTTAACTGAGGCACAGGCACAGAAGGTAACTGAGAAAACGAACTGAGGACGGAAGGTGCTGATTAGAAATAGAGACTAAGTCAGTTACGAAGGCCTTTGTCTGCAAGTAACAAAATGCCTATTGTGTTAGTCAGTGTTCTCCAGAGGGACAGAACTAATTGGATAGATGTATATATATAAAGGGGAGTTTATTAAGGAGTATTGACTCACACAATCACAAGATGAAGTTTCACAATAGGCTGTCTGCAAGCTGAGGAGCAAGGAAGCCAGGCTGAGTCCCAAAACCTCAAAAGTAGGGAAGTGGGCAGTGCAGCCTCCAGTCTGTGGTGAAAGGCCCAAGAGTCCAAAACCTGAAGAGTTGGAGTCTGATGTTTGAGGGCAGGAAGCATCCAGCACAGGAGAAAGATGTAGGCTGGAAGACTAGGCCAGTCTAGCCTTTCCACGTTCTTCTGCCTGCTTTATGTTCTGGTTGTGCTGGCAGCTGATTAGCTTGTACCCACCCAGATTGAGGGTGGATTGTGCCTCTCCTAGTCCAACTGACTCAAATCTTCATCTCCTTTGACAACACCCTAACAAACACACCCAGGAACAATACCTTGCATCCTTTAGTCCTGTCAAGTTGGCACTCAGTATTAACCATCACGCTCATCTGGCTGCTCAAGCGGTAAGACATTTAATATCTCAGGAGAGCAGTCTGGAGGTAGGTGGCTCCTGGCTTGGTTCAGGGACTCAGTGAAGTTATCAAGGACTCAGTGAGGTTATCAAGGACCCAGTCTCTCTTCCTACTTTCTCTGCATCTCCTTCCCAGTGCTCCCTTCTGACAGCAAGTGAAACCTCTCAGAGTGCTCCTGCATGTCTGATTGGCCAGAATTGGCCACTCCAAGCTGCAAGGGAGGCTGGGAAAATGAGCCTCTGGAAAGGAAGCATGGGATCACTAACACTGATTTGGACTAATCAAGAGTCAAGGTGTCATCCCCCGCAGATGCAATCAACATGGGGAGCCATGGAACAGGGGATGGAGGGAAGGTTGGGCCACAGAAACACAGGGCCCATGTTGGGGACAAGAGGGAAGAAAAAGAGAATGTACTGTAATGGATTCAGAAGACATGGGTCACTGTCCCAGCTCTGATCAAATCACTCAAACAATCTTCACCACAGTTCTTCATCCATACAGTGGAAGTGACAATATCTCTCTGTCAAGCAGGATGTGAAGAGCATGAATTGCCAGAGTGAATTGTGAGTGCCTAGTGTCTGCCCATGACTCCACAAGGATGCAGGAAAAAAAGTATTGTAACTTCTATTTCTATTTATTTTTCTCATTCTTTTAAAATATATACAGTTATGCATATAAAATACATAATGCATTACAACAATAGAACATATATAACTTATAAATACATAACATGTGTATATGTTGGAAATGCTCAAAAAAATTACTGATAAGGATCCAGATTTTATTTGTAAGCTTGGAAACACTTCCTTAAAAACGTAACACATAGAAAGGACTTAGCACAGGACTGGGAGCATATTGGGTCTTCAGCAAAGGCTGTCCCAATCTCCCTTTCAGATGCATTAGTGTTGCCATTTTTAATGGCAAGGGTCGGCATCTGTCACAGTCCCTCCCAACTCCATTCTCAGAATGCTGCGTGTTATGTACTCTTTTGGCACCTCAAATCCCTGTCCCAGAAAACAGGATTACAGGCGCTGTGTCCTACAAGCAGCTCCCAGGAGCTATTATCACATAGCTACCCCAACCCCCAGCATCTTCTCCTCTTTCCCACCTGCTGTTCATCTTCCCTATATGTCTTGGCTGGTGGGAACTTCTGTGAAGGGGTGAACAACAGCAAGGAGAGGAGGAGAAGCAAAGCCAGCCAGAGAGGTGACCCGCCAGCCCATGAGGTGAAAGGCCCCTCGGGGAAGGGAGAGTTAAAACTCAAGGTCTGGGCATTCTCTGTGCAATTCATTTCTCCCTGGGAACCCTGCCTCCCATTAGCATGGACAAATGAGAATTGCCAGTATCTACATTCCATCTGCCCTCATCTTCCTTTGCAGCTACTCAAAGCACTTTAGAAAGAGCCTCTCTTTCTTCCTCCCAGCATCACCTCTGCGGTGGACAAGAGACAAAGATGGGAGTGCGGTGCAGGGAGAGAAACAGAGTCATGAGGTCACTTAGCGGCTCAGCTAGAATGCACCCAGGAGTCCTGACACCCCTTCAAAATCACTCTTCTCATTAAAAGCACAAAGATAAAACCTCCTTCATAAATCTGAGGCCCGTCCGCATTATCCTCAGCCATCAGTTATGCTTGCTGTGGGCCATTGTTCATTTATTTAATTTAACCTTTTTTTTTTTTTTTCTGTAAAGCTTTTGGGTTTGCCTTTAGAAACCCACATTAAATTCTCGTTTAACGATTTGACGGGGTCCCCTTTAGCTCCCTTTAAACGAGCTGCCGATAAAGGAATAAACTTGCTGAAGAAATAAGAAATAAGCCTCCGGAACGCTGTAGCCCTTTTATGTTGTGGCTGTCCAGGCTGAAGCCCCTCTCAAATGAATGGAGAGATAATGCTAATGGAATTACACATTGTGACTAGATCAGGGGCTGCCACAGAAAGATAAATACCAAAGCAAGGCTAAGGCATTTAATCAAAAATAAACCCCTAGGTGGTTTTTTTTTTTTTTTCCCAAAAAAAAAAAAAAAAAAAAAAAAACAAGACCTTGTTTTGCCACCTGCATTTCTTCACCCACCTTGATGTTATTTTTCCAGATAATTTGGTTTAAAGGAGGTCCCCCACACACATATACATTTGAAAGCAAATTAAATTAGTTAAGAGTGATCTACCCAACCTATGTTTACAGTGATACAAATGACAGGGTGGCAAGCCTCTCAGAAGATAAACCAGAGGTGGACTAATTCGTGAGGATGATATAACGCTTATCTGTTTTGTTTAGGCTCAGTTTTAACAAGATAAAATCGCTGGGCCTGGTGTTCTGCCAGTGGGGAAGCTGTTTACCCACACAACTGACACGCAGCGTGGGCTGACATGGAATCTAAATTAGCTCCTCTCCCTGCCTACCCCAGCTCCAAGCTGGTTGGGTTAGTCCGACCCTCAGAGAACAGGTCTCAGGTCTCAGGAAAAAAAAAATCCACGTAATGGTCATTTGTCATCTTTAGGGTCTCATGATTTGTCCTGGCTCAGCCTAAAATTAAAATTAATTTTGTGACACCACCCCAGGTAAGCCGGGACACCCTGGGTGTGTCCGTCACAGAAATGGATGCCATCTGCCTCTCCTAGGCAAAGATGGAACTTACTAAAAGGACATCAGGGACTCGCAAAAGCAAGAAGGCAGGGAGTCCTGGAGGATGACTAGGGAGGAGGCCCCACGAGGACACTTTACAGGACAGGCGGGTGCAGGCGTGGCTGCAGCACTGGGACCCAAATGTGGCCTCCATGTCGTGCCATTGCTCATTCCAGGGAACAAGTTGCAGGCAGCAGGTCTCACTGGCTCAGCCTAAGGCATGTATACACATGGGCTCCCTGAAGACAGGAGAAAGAGGGTCTGCCGTTTCAATCCGCAGAGAGGGAAACAAGTGCTGCCTGCCATGGAAGGGCCATACAATAGGGGATTCCCCAAATGGGAGATCAGGCACTCACAAAAAGAGGTTGAATGAGGGCACCCCAAAACTGGCAAGTGATTCCTATGCTAGGGCTGAGAAAAGTGTGCCTGGGCATCGTTGTTCAGCTCGAGCATCAGGTGGGAAGCAGTTTGCAGTGATGAAGGGAGCTCCGGGTGATGGACCAAGAGACCCAGACCCAGGCATGGGGCCATGACCAGGCAAGGCTACTTGAGCTAAGGCAAGTCTATGCCTCTCTACTCGTTGTTATGGGCTGAATTGTGTCTCTCCCAAAAATCATATGTTAAAGTGGTCACCACCAATACCTCAGAATGTAACTTTTTGGGAATTAGGAATATTACAGATGCAATTCATTAAGAGGAGGTCATACTGGAGGAGCATGGGACCCTAATCCAACATGACCGGTGTCTTTACAAACAGGGGAAATTTGGACACAGACACCCATACAGGGAGAATACCATGTTTTCCATAAGGAGTTATTCTGTCTCAAGTCAAGGAACTACCAGAAGCTAAGAGAAAGGCTTGAAACAACCTCCCCTGGTGCCTTCAGCGGGAGCACAACCCTGCAGACACCTTGATCTCAGACTTCCAGCCTCCAGAACTGTGAAACAGATTTCTGCCAAGCCACTCGGTTTGTGGTACTTCATTACGGCAATCCTAGGAAACTAATAGGCTCATTTTCTATAAGGTGAGTAGGTTGGACTTAACTTGCAGTTTTCAAACTGTTTGAGTCTTGACTTCCATTTGAACTTTCTCAGAGTCCCACAACTTTGTGGCAGCACCCTTTGAAAACCATGGTGCGACCTCCGAGGTCCCTCCAGCTCTCACTCTCTAAATTAAAGCCGTTTTCAGTTTTGACAAAGAACGGTTCAAAATTTAGGGAAGGCTGCATGGGGGGACATTTTCTTCTCCAGCTGCATGGATAGGCTGGTCTCTTGATGGGACCCTGCTGGACTCCATCCCACACAATTCCACTCTGCTTCTTCAGGCACTGAGCCCTGGGAGAAGGTGGCTACTTCACACACGAGCTAGAAAGTATGGAGATTTCTGGGTCTAGTCCAGCGGTGTTTCCATTCAGACAGAGATTAGATAGATGATAGATGCTAGATAGATAGATGGATGGATAGATAGATAGATAGATAGATAGATAGATAGATAGATAGATAGATAGATCTTTGCCAGGCTTAGATCCTGTTAGATCCCGGAGACTCGGTCCGATTCTAGACCTAGTCACCATCTCAAGTTCCACAGTGGACCCAACCACGTGAAAGCTTCCATGACCTGCCACTTCCCCATATTCCTACAGAGACCCCCAGCACCCAGCAGTGATGTCCAATGCCTCATAGAACAATAAACACCACTTTGAGATGTATATGATGTCCTTGTTGTCTATCTTTAAACAGAGAAAGAAGGAGCATGGTATCACCAATATTGGAGGGTCACCAGGCATCATGGCAAACCTGATGACACAGGTGTCAGAAGCCTCTGCAAGGGATGATGCCTCATGGGGACTAACTGCCTAACTATCCATCTGTCTCCCATGCTAGACTGGGAGCTCCAGGAGAATGAGGACTTCTGTGCTCATAAGTTTTAAATCCTCAGATACGGATCAGCGATGAGTGCTCCAGAGGGAAGACCTGAAGAATTACCTTGTTCTTAAAGCCCATATTATTTTAAAACCTGGAAAAGGGGTACTTTCACAATACCCAGGCACTAAGTCACAAGAGAGGAAACCTTGTCCAGATATACTGGCCCAACCTGATTCTCGTTCACTCAGTACACTGGTGACCCACATGTAGAGGAAGATCAAATAGAAGTTACAAAGAAGTTGCCATTCTTTCTCCCCCCAAGTGTTGAGACAAAGTTGCTTCAAATGTATATAAACTGTTTGAGATTAATAAAATGAACACTAGGTGCCCTCCACCTATACCCAACAATTGTTATCATCTTGTCACATTTGTAGACATCATGAAATTTCACTTCTAGACCCTTCAGCAAACCTCTCTTGAGAATAAAACATTATCCTACATACCTTCAATACCATTATTGTGTAAAATAAAATTAATAATATTCCATTATATTATCTAACATCAAGTCCCTATTCAATTTTTCCATCATCTTAAGAAATATATTTTTATAGGATTTTTTTTTCACAATTACCAAGATCCAATCAAAAGTCACACATTGTATTTGGTTGTAGTGTCTGTTGAGTCTCTTTTAATTCAGTATAGTCCTCCAACTTTTTTCTTTCATGACACTGATTTTTTGATGAACCCAGGCTGATAGTTTTATAAATGTTGTATATTCTTGATTTGTCTGATTGCTTCTTCCTGGTGTTGTTTGACTTGTCCCTCTGTCCCCTAGAAATGACTGCCATCTTGACCTACCAAACACTCTGAGTGTGGGCTGAGATTAAGACAGAAGCAGGGCTGGATGTTCCTGCTCTAAGGTCTTCTGGGCCTCTCTCCACTGAGTACAGGGTCCACACCAGCACCTCCACCATGACACAGCCACCGAATGCCTGGTCCTGCCAAGCCACTGCTCCAGGACACTGGAGAACAGTGCTGTCCCTTTCTGGACTCTGCTGCCTTTGAGATTGTAGTGAGCACAGCAGGAAACACACATACAATGCCACAAAAGATTATGAAGATTTAAAGGTTTCTCAGTGATTTATGTCTCTTTAATTAAGGGCTTTTATGCTTTAATTAAAAAGTTGCAGAAGTTGTCTTTACTTCTGAAAAATGTATTTATGGTTGACTGCTTGCATGAATTAAATAGTATCAGATCCCTGGGTTGGCTCCATGCTAGAATCCTGGAGCTCATTTTTGGGGTAGGGAGAAGGAGGTCAGGGAAAAATACCATTAAGAAGGAAGGTTGTGACAACTTTCATTACTTTTTGATGATCATGCAATAATTTTCCATGATAAATCATCTCATTACATCTACAAACTTGGAAACAGAATCTAAATGCCATGGTCCTGAAAACAAAAACAAAAACAAAACAAAAAAAACAGCATTGGAACCTGGTTTTAAAATGATTCACCTCCTCACTGAGGAAGCAGAATGGAAGTTTATATTTTATTACTAATTGTTTGATTGGTTCTCAGGTCACACTAACTACATTGGGGGTATGATTGTGCAGAGCTTTGATTTGAGCTTCCGTGCATAGTCTGCTAAAGTCAGCAGCCATCTCTGGACCTAGATGTGACCCCAGACTGACTGATTGCCTGAGTCACCAGCCCGGTGTTATGGGCTTAGCTCAGGATCAAGGTGTGTTCCTCAATTCCCTCTGCAGAATTATCGTGACTTTCCTTGCATTCCCATTGAATTTATTGTTATAATTCACTTTGAATTTTTCCCTATCATTCTGTGAATTACATTATTTCTGTTCATGCCAGTCTCCCCCAATAGTTTGTTGTCTCCTCTGCAAGACCACTTCTCATTTCCGGAGCCCCCACTCAGACAGAAGTCACTACATCATCATTTGTGTCACTATTCTATCACAAGCAGAATTGTTCCAAAATATCTCAATAATTCCATCCTACTGTTTAAATGAAATATGTCTATGACCTTTTACTAAATTGTAAGACCTAGTGGCCATATTTAATCATCTCTTTTTTCTTGTCTATTTTACTAGGCTTTAGGCCAGAGAATTGAGTCAACCATACTCTTAGTTCATGACATATTCAATAAAGCATTGTCTCTCTCCTTTCATTCATTCATTCATGTATTTATTTATCCCCTTTTATTTCCCTTTCCCGATCCTGTTACTTTGACCACTGACTACCATTCTGATAAGGTTAATGGGGGTCTTTTGTTTATATGCATTTTTGTAAAATACGTATATATTTCATGCATATAGAATTTTAATTTACATACATATATAATGTCATATGCTTCATTCTGTTCCTTACTGTTTTCACTCAATATTAAGTTCTGAGAATCCATTCATGTTGCGCTCTCTCTCTCTCTATATATATTATATATATATATCCAATCTGTCATTTTTAACTTCTCAATAGCACTCCATTGTGTGCTTCTATCACATTTTACATTTGTTACTGCCCATTGATAGGCACCCAGATTTGCACCTGGGTACAATCCCGTTAGGCACCTTTGGAATATATACTCAGGAATGGAATCTCTGGGTCATATGGTTAACAAATATGTGTGACTAACTAGTGCTATGTTGCCCTTCAGAATGTCTACAACAAAATATATATTCTTTAGTATTATTATTATTATTATTGTTATTGTTGTTGTTGTTGTTGTTATTTTGAGATGGAGTCTTGCTCTGTCACCCAGGCTGGAGTGCAGTGGTGTGATCCCAACTCACTGCAACCTCTGCTTCCTGGATTCAAGAGATTCTTCTGCCTCGGCCTCCTGAGTAGCTGGGACTACAGGTGCCCACCACCACTCCCATCTAATTTTTGTATTTTTAGTAGAGGTGAGGTTTCACTATGTTGGCCAGGCTGGTCTCAAACTCCTGACCTCATGATCTGCCAGCCTCAGCCTCTCGAAGTGCTGGAATTACAGACGTGAGCCACTGTGCCTGGCCAAAATATATATTCTTATTGGCATGAGATTTTCCATATTCTTACAACCTCAACAAACATTATCCAACCTCTACATTTTTGTCAGTCTACTACATTAAAGTAACATTTTAATTTGCATTTTAAAGAGATTTGGATTATTTCTGCATATACTTGTTAGTTGTTCAGGTTTCCTCTTTTATAAGTTACCTGTTCATAACCTTTGCCCATGTTTTATTTGGAGTTCTCATCTTTTGCTTGTTGATTTGCAAGAATTTCCTGTGAATTCTAAATAATAGCGCTCTGTCAGTTTTAAACACAGTAAAATATCTTCTCCCAATTGTCATCAGCTCATTCACTGTCCATGGTATCCTTCATCCAATAGAAATCCTGGATTTTGATACGATTATGGTTAAATAAAATACTTTTTTCCTTATATTTTGTGCTTTTAAAATTCCGTTTAAGAAGTTATCCTTTATCCAGGCCGGGCATGGTGGCTCACGCCTGTAATCCCAGCACTTTGGGAGGCCAAGACGGCCGGATCACGAGGTCAGGAGATCCAGACCATCCCAGCTAACACGGTGAAACCCCATCTCTACTAAAAATACAAAAAATTAGCCGGGCGTGGTGGCAGGCGCCTGTAGTCCCAGCTACTCAGGAAGCTGAGGCAGGAGAATGGCGTGAACCCGGGAGGCGGAGCTTGCAGTGAGCTGAGATGGCGCCACTGTACTCCAGCCTGGGCAAGAGAGCGAGACTCCGCCTCAAAAAAAAACAAAAAAAAAGGAAGTTATCCTTTATCCTAGGTCTCAAAGGAAATCTTCTTTTAACCTTATAGTTTAGTCCTTCCTACTTAGGTCTTTAATCCATCTCTAGGTCACCTTTATATGTGGCATTAGGTAGGGCACTAGTTTAATGATTCTCTGTATGGTAAGTAGATTTAGCCAAATCTGTTAATTAAATAATTCATCTTTCCCTCAATCATTCATAATTCATCTTAACTGGGTATTTACTCCCTATACTGACTCTGTTCCATTGATTTTTTTGGCTGTTCTTGCCTGACCACCTCAGTTTTTGCTACCACATGTTTCTAATATGTCTTAAAGTCTGGTAGGGTAGGTTCCCCTACTCACTCCTATGATCTTGCTTTGTTGGTGGGTTTTTATCCTTCTATGTAAATGTCTTTGAACTTCTTTATGAAAGAACTCCTTTGTTGTTTAAGGCACAGTTTGGGGTCTTTTTCTGTGGTGGCGAGATGGAGGTTTCTGTCACATGTGGCTGAACATATTAAATGATTAGAACAGAATTAGATTAGTAATTGATTCAGTGGGTGCATGTTGATCCTTTTCTAAAAGATGTCCTTGCACACACAACAAAGATCTAAGAAAGAAGTTGATGTTAAAATCCCCGTTTCACACATGGGGAAAGCAGTGTGGGAGCTGAGACTAAGATTTGTCTCTCATTCTTACTCAGATCTCAATTTGTTGGACAAATTTGCCTCTTCTAAATCAATGAGGGCTGGTCCCAAAGGTTCTTCATAGAAGAATCTAGGTTTACTCATGTAAACACTGAATAATTTTCAGTTCTAGTGACCGCCTGGGAAAAATCCAAGTAAGCCTCAAATTTTTCAGACTCTGGTATGATTTTTCTCAGGTTTGACTCTCTAGCTAGTGAGGTAATTAGACTCCCTGTTCTTTTCAAGGTCAAAGACCATTGAACCAAAATATGAGAACTTTGTCCACCCTTTGTGGCTAATGAGCTTGACTCTCAAGGAGCTATTTCGCCTCCTTCATGAGTTGTCATTTGGAGTCCACTCTCTCAGTCATGGCTTTGCAGGGAGGTTTGGAGCTCAGTCCAGAGCAAGCTTCCCAGATGACAGCTACATGCTCTGTAACCTATACGACCAAGAGACCATGTTGTCTCTGTCTACCAGCTTCGTTATGGCCTTGTGGTCTCCTTGTTGTTATGGGGAGTTTCTCAGCATGTTCTTCTCAAAATCAACTTCAAAATCACCTGAGTTAAATTGACTAAAAATATTTGCTTTTGTGACCAGGAGAAAAGTTTACACTCAAGACCCCAACAAGCTTCCCAGTCTTTCTTTCCAAGCCCCAACCCTGATCCTCCCACACAAGGAAGGTTTGAGCTTGCAGAAAAGACATTTACCGAGCCATCAAAATAGTTACCAGGGATGACAAGGACCTGCCTCCCATCTTAGCCAGGGAAGACAGTACAAGAGGGACCAGAGACATGAGAATCAGCCATGATACAGATCTGCACCGTGAAGAGACACAGGCATGGTGAGAAGGTTATCAGACTCTCACTGTCTCACCTTTCAGTGGATTCTCCTCTACCCATGGAGGAGTCACTGAGAAGTGGAAAGATCTCCCTAATGCCATCAGGAAGTATTAGTACAATTCTATGAACCAGAAGAAACATGGAAAAAGAAAGAGAACTTCTCCCCTACCATAACCAAAACTTTCCAATAAGTATGCCTATCAACCACTTACAACCCATCAATCAATTAAAAAATGAAAGAAATACCAAAACTACCCAGAAAAGAGCTGTTAGCCTGGAAATAAAAGCCTTTACAAATTTCCCTATTTTTCTTCCTTTCCATACTATGTTTCTATTCTTCTCATAGCCAGTTTGCTGGTTTCAATTTTCCTTGAAGAAGCTCCCACACTAATGAGATTGGTCGTTTAAATGTCTCCAAGAAGCAGCATAGACTGCTGGGATCTGAATTCTCTTTATTGAAAAAAAAATATCAAATGGACTGCAGAGATTAAGGTGGAATTAATTCCACCCTGGGAAGAGAGAAGCTGAGCTGCTTCAGTCTCTTGGTTTATAAGGTCACCAGAGTCCCTTGTCGGGAACTATTCCTCCGTAAATCACTTCTGCCCAGCTACTCGGCAGCCTTGAGTTGCAGATAATCCAGACAGTGATTGTGTCTGGTCTCTAAGCAAAAGATTCATTGACCTCCCCTAAGAGGATTCTGGTACCAGTTTTACCTGCAGGAAGAAGTGGATGAGCCCAGTCTCTAATATGTATCAGCTTTTTTGACCACCTGCAGGCCAGGATTCAGTCTCACAGGTAAACATGTTGAGTAGAGAAGCCACTGCTGAAAGTACAGATTCTGCTATGGGAGGGGGCCTGCATTCCCCAGGAGCCAGCTCATACAGCATGCAAAAGGGCAGGGCCAACCTTAGGACTTGGGAGTCAGATATTGGACTTCAACCAAGTATATTAGACTCCCAGCTGTGAGGACTGGTTTATATTTATATTTCTTCCTTGGGTGTGGTTTTGTATTTTAAAAACTGTATCACGCTGATGAGTGCATATTTAGCTACCAATTAATTCTGGCCTTGAGCAAATAACTTAATCTGGGGCGAGGTCCTTTGTTTCAAACAGATCTAAATTAAAACCCTGCATCCACTATGTATTGGTCGTGCCTTATTGGGAAAGTTAATGCATGTTTTGCAAGGTTGTGGTGAGGATTTAAAAGATAACATGCCTAAAGTGCCTAGCAGACTATCCAATTGGGTTATTTGCCCAGCTGTGCCCAACACTGTCCACACCCCTCTTCTGTGAAGTTCCCTGTGTTGCAGGGGTGGGTGCTAAGGTACCTGACTCCACTACCCCTCTGTGTTCCGGGGTGGTGGGAAGGTGGCACCTAACACAAGCCAGGCCAATATGCGTGCATTTCCCCAAGATTCTGCACTGGATGAGTGCAGAGAGAAATCAGTCTCTCTCTGGATAGTGGCCCATGAACTCCCACTACCTCAGGAGCTGATGGGGACCCTGTGCTCTGCCAACCAGCCTGGAACAATGGGAGGAGCTAGTCTTCAAATGCAGAGAGAGAAAAGGAACATAGATATACAAAGAGGAAACAGGAGACAGAGGGTAGATATCATTCAAGGCTCTGCTTCTAATTCATCTCTGCCCCTGGCTTCCATGAAACTCATACCCTTGCATCCTCAAAATAAGGTTCCCCGTCTTGTGAAAATCAGCTTGTGCTGGTTTTGTTACATGAAATAGAAAAGAGTCTTAATAATCTGGTAAACAGTGGTTTTTCAATAAACAGTAAACACCAACTTATGTAATACACAAGAATTGGCCAAGGGCCACAGGTTCTCCTGCCTCACCCCACCCCTGCCCAGCCAACTATCTGACTTGATATAATTACTTACTGGGACATCTTCCCTATCTATATCTCTTTCTACAACTACTTCAAACTAAACTTATCATTATTCAATAATTCATTCATTTGATAAGCCATTTCTCTGTACAGGCACAGGCATGACATACCTCTGTTTCCATGTGCAGATGGTGACATATCTCAGTCCTGTCCCCTAGATATGACTCTGCTTGCACCAGACTCTGCCCCTAGCCACAGTCTCTCCCTGGGACTCAACTCTCCTGGTCCTGCACTTCCCTCTTGTCCCAGCCCTTGATGGCTCTTCCTTTATTGACTCCAGTCCTAGCAGTGCACACCAGCCCAGGCTCAGCATCAACCTAAAAAGCAGTACTTTTAAAAGGCAAGTGTCCTCAGCACTCACAATAAAATTAACAAATGTGCAGGCCCCATGCTGAGCACTCCACAGGAACCATCTCATTTAATTCTCACAACTTATGAGTTTGGCACTGTTCTTATCCACATTTTATTGATGAAGAGGATGTAGCATGGGGAAGATAAGTCATTTTATTCAAGGTCACACGGTTAGGAAACGGCAGAGCTAAGATCCCACTCCACGCAGCGGTGTGCCAAGGCCATGCACTTTGCCTCGTAGCCCCGGTAGATGAGACCCATCGGACTAGGCATTGCTTTTGTTATTTACTGTACTAATGAGGCTATGTCTGAGCAACAGTTGTAAGAATTTAGGGAGGGGATCCAGTGATAGAGTCATCAGATCTTTGTCTTCAGGATTTGGGGACAAGGCAGAACTAGACTTTGGCCCTGGAGAACAGGTAGGTGACATGATAAGTGGTGGAAAGGCCAAGGGCTTGGAAACATTACGGTGCATGGAGGGTCTGTTAGGAAGCGGGTATGTGGCATTGGTAGATTTGGGCCAATTCTGGGGACACAAGAAGTCAAGCAGAGTTGGAACTTGGTTTGGTTATTGTTAATAGGTTAAATTGTGTCACCACCACCCCCACCCCTCACACACACAAAAAAATGTTAAGTCCTCATCCCTAGTACTTGTGAATGTAATCTTATTTGGAAATAAGGCTTTGCAGATGTAATCAAATTGAGCAGAGATCAGACTGGATTAGGGTGAACCCTAATCCAATATGGTTAGTGTTCTTACACAAAGAGGGAAATTTGGACACAGAGAGACCCACAGGAAGAACATCATGTGAAGACAGAGGCAGAGGCTGGAGCCACGCAGATGCAGGTCAAGAAACACCAAAGGCCGGCTGTGGTTCCAGCACTTTGGGAGGCTGAGGCAGGTGGATCACTTGAGGCCAGGAGTGCAAGACCAGCCTGGCCAACATGGTGAAACCCTGCCCCTACTAAAAATACAAAAATCAGCTGAGCACGATGGCACACACCTGTAACCCCAGCTACAAGGGAGGCTGAGGCACAAGAATCGCTTGAACCTGGGAGGCAGAGGTTGCAGTGAGTTGAGATCGTGCCATTGCACTCCAGCCTGGGCAACACAGCAAGATTCCATCTCAGATAAAAGAAAAGAAGCACCAAGGACTGACTGCCACCACCAGAGGCCAGGAAGAGGTAAGGAAGGATTCTCCTGAGAGTTTCATAGGGAGCATGGCCCTGTGGGCACCTTGGTTTTAGAATTCCAGCCTCCAGAGCTGTGAGAGAATAGATTTCTGTTGTTTTAAGACACTTGGGTTGTGGTACTTTGTTATGTCAGCCCCAGGAAAATAGTAGCCATCATCAGAAAAACCTAGTTCCTTGAGCAGGTCAGGGTAACAAAAGGGAAACCAACCAAGGTCACTGGGCCACATTTGAAGTGTGTAAGCATGCATTCTATACATTCTCATGCCACTCAGTTCATCTGTATGCAGTTTTCTGCATTCACCTAGTGTTTCTCGTAGGCTAAATCGCATGCAAGTAAATGTGAAATCTGTGTTACGCTCAGATCATTCCCTAATCCATCAATTGCATTGGAACAGATTTGCATTTCCAAAACAAGCATTACAGCAGAACTGACTGAACCACCAAACTCACACAGAGAGTTAGCAACAGGGCTAGGCACAGTCTTACACGTAACTCTCTAGATTCACAGGGTCACCCCTCACTTTAAGCCTGAGAAAAAGTAGGGAGGAGGGAGCACCTGATATACGGCAAAAATGTCATTCATCAGAAAGCAGCTTGAGCTCTCACATATTTAGAATTCTCTGCCTTAAACTTCAGTAGAAGCAAATCACAAGAAACAAGCTGATATCTGGAATTTAGACAAACAAAATCAGGAATGCATCCCGAAGTGAGATTCACACAGTCCCCTGAGCCTTCCACACCTATGATCAAGCAAAATAAAAACTGGCCTTTTTAGAATGGGGTTTCTGAATCATGATCCTGGAAGCTTTCTAAACCACCAAATCAAAAGTAAATAATGTTCAACATTCAAACATCCGAGGAAGGAAAATGAACAGAAGCCTTTGAAAAAGTTTAACGAGTCTAACCAAAACAAAGATTTTCAATATTCCACAGTTAACCAGAAAACCCATGCCCAGAGCATTCCAGTTCCCAGAGGCTGACCTGCACGTACAACCAGAAGACATGCCTTCTGACCATGGTTTCAAATTCTAGAGCAATTGCCAATATGACTGAAGTTGTCTAAGGAAAAGCAGCCTCTCTCCTTCCTTTCCCCTTCTCCCCCTCCTGCCTCACTGCTCACTAACCCTGGATCTCCTCTTGCCTCCCCAAGGGCAGCCAGGGCTCCTCATACCTAGCCAGGAGCAGCCCAGAGCACAACAGAAGAGCAGCTGCAAATCCATACTGAGCAAATGAGAAATCAAGGGAAAACTTTTTAGATGGAGGGATGGATAGTTCTGAAATGTAATAACCAGGCTAAAGGGATTGGAGTTTTATCTACCTTTGATAGAAGCACCTTAATGGGGCCCCTCATGAAGGGCTACAAGAGCAATGATCACTATGTAAAGAAGATGTTCCCTGAGCCTATACCTTTTTGCAGCCTAGAAGTGCCAATCATATCACTTTCCTCACATTAGTTAATTAGGCCTCCTGCAATCCGCAAGGAAATTCAGAACAGAAGCATTATGTTCTAGAAAGAGGAAGGGGAGCAACATCACATTATCACTATCACCATTACCACCACCATCATCATCATCACTATCACCATCACTGCCATTATCATCATCTGTATCACTATCACCACCATCATTCCCATCATCATCATTGGTATCACCATCACCACCATAACTGCCATCGTCCTCATCACTATCACCATCACCATCATCACCGCCATCATCCTCATCACTATCACCATCATCACCATCACCACCATCATACTCATCACTATCACCATCACCACCATCATTGCCATCATCCTCATCTCTATCACTGTCACCACCATCGCCGCCATCATCCTCATCACTATCATCATCAACACCATCACCACCATTATCCTCATCATCAGTATCACCACCATCACCACCATCACCACAGTCATCATCATTATCATCACAATCACCATCACTGCCATCATCATCATCACTATCACCATCACCACCATCACTGCCATCATCCTCAGCACTATCACCATCAACACCATCACTGCCATCATCCTCATCACTATCACCATCACCACCATCACCGCAATCATCATCATCATCATCACTATCACCATCACTGCCATCATCATCATCAGTATTACCATTACCACTATCACTGCCATCATCCTCATCACTATCACCATCACCACCATCATTCTCATCACTATCACCATCAGCACCATCACCATCATCCTCATCACTATCACCATCACTACCATCCTTCTCATCACTATCACCATCAGCACCATCACCATCATCCTCATCGCTATCACCATCACCACAATCACCACAATCATCATCATCATCATCACTATCACCATCACTGCCATCATCATCATCAGTATCAACATCACCAGCATCACTGCCATCATCATCATCAGTATCAACATCACTGCCATCATCATCATCACTATCACCATCACCATCATCGCCACCATCATTCTCATTGCTATCACCATCACCATCATCATCATCATCAGTATCACCATCAACACCATCACCACCATCATCATCATCACTATCACCATCACCATCATCACCACCATCATCCTCATCACTATCACCATCCTCCACCATCACTGCCATCATCCTCATCACTATCACCATCACCACCATCACCGCCATCATCATCCTCATCACTATCACATCACCACCATCACCGCCATTATCCTCATTATTCCATGGGGATAATGAGACCCCATGCTGAGACCTGTAAGAAGCCAACTGGGCACACACTCTCCAGGCAGGAGTGTGCAGTAAAAGGCAGAATGAATAGTTCATTCATTTATTCACAAACATATTAATTCTATGCTTGTTGGGACCATACTCTGTATTAGCATGAGGGCTACAGGTAGAATGAATAACACAGAGTCACCGCATTCGAGGAACACTCAGTCCAACGGCAAAGGAGAAGTACACTGCAAGCATTACAATGAAAGTGCTCTCAGAGAAAGCTGGTCCAAGATTCTAACTGCCCAAGAAAGTCATAAGGTGTTCACCCTTGGCCCTCTGACACTTACCCCGTGGTCGATTCATCACCAAGTTTGCCCAGTCTCTCCTCTCATGGGGACTTCAATCCATTCCTTCTGCCACTGCTTCCATTCAACCCCTCCCCCCATCCCCCACCCCCGCACTCCTGCAATAGCCTAAAAACTGGTCTCACTGCCTCCACTCTTGCCTCTCGTGGTCCATTCTCCCTGGTGCAGCCAGATGGATCTTCCCAAACTGCAACCCTCAGGGATTACTCACTCCACTGACTAAAAACTCTCCTTCCAAGGCCCACATTCAAACTCAGAAAAGGCCCTTCAGGGTCAGACGCAGCCCTGCTCTGCCATGCCCAGGTGGGACTGACACTGGTTACCCTGTGTTGCTCACTCTCTCTGGGAGAGCCAGGCACTGCCACCCCTGAGACCTTGCTCACATGTTGTTTCTCTACCTGGGGGTCCCTTCCTACCCTGTCACTACCTGCTGAAATACCCCTTGTCCCTAAAGGCCCAGTTCAGTGTCCACATGAGTGACATCCCACAGCCCCCTCCGTCCCATTCCCAGTGGGACTCATCACACCTTGATTATAGCATTTTACATGTTTTGTAATAATTACATTTGTGTATCTCCCTTCCCTCCCAGATTTACAATTCCTTGAGTGCAGAGCCAGTCTTCTCAATGCCAGAGCAGTGCCTGACATTGAGTAGGGCCACTCAGTAATAGTTAGTGGAAAGAGTGGTGAACGACAAACTGTTTCCAAAATGTGTCCATGGCTGCTTGGAAGAATGTGAGTTGCTCCATCATGTGGTTGTAACTCCTGCAGAGTAAAAGCCTCATCCTTCTTTCACATATGGCTGACCACAAGAGCATGTGGTTTGTGGGCAATGTCCTGGAGTGATAGGGAATTTGCCCTGGACCAGCCTTCCCCTTAGTCCCTTCCACCACTCTTCTTGTGGCTATGGTCATATGTAGGTGATGACTGAATGGTGGTTGGTGGCCATTACCAATGAGCTATCACTGCAGATGGCCAACTACAACCTGCTCATTTACTTTTATTTACTGATTAGACTAATAGATATTATTATCCTCACTTTATAGGTGAATAAACAGCCTCTCTGGTGTTAAGTTCCCCAACATCACACAACTAGTAAGTACCAGAGCTAAGATTTGAACCTCTGGCTGTCTGACTAAGTTCTTCCCGCTACACTGGGCTGCCCCCCATTGGCAGTGGGAGGGGGAAGCCTATGGGCTGTAGAGCAGTAGCTGGGACAGCATTGACTCTGCATCCTGTAGGGCCAACACTCCATGAATACTGGTTTTTATTTACCTTATATGGTTAAAAGAGAGATGCCCATTTTTTTCCCATTTCTCCAGACTAACAGACGGGTGCTAATTTGGTAAGTGCAAATTATCTGGCTTCAGTTCTATCCACCATCTGCCTGCTTGAACTAGTGAAACCAGGGTGAGTTGTAATTATGCCCAGCTCTCTTCACAAGGTCCTTCCCTTCCTTTAGATGAGTTTATCCTCTTCCTATTTTAAGAAAGAGCTTCACACAGCAGGGCATTTGTGGAACACTTCCAAGAACCCGAGCAGAAAGTGATATAATGAAGGCAAAGCAATCATGCAGACAAAACCCTTACACGAGATGCCAGGAGCCCCAGGCTGGCTATACTCCTCCTAGGGAATTTCTGGGAAGATGGGAAAAATGTCACTACAACCTCTGGGCCTCAGTTTCTCCACCAGAGCACTGGCAGTAGGAGCCTCTGAGACTGGGAAGTGGAGTTATGCTGTGTGCAGCGGGACTGCTCTGCTGTTGCTGCTGCTGCACTGGCAGGTGTTTGGAGGGCATCCCTAACCTTCTCATCCTCATCCTCCGAAAGAAGCTCTTCAGTCCCCTCTAGAAGGTTCTTCCTGGTCCCCCAATCCCTGCTAAAAATAAAAGGCTGAATTTCATCTTGTTCAGACCATAGCTAGAATACAGCTGCTTAAAACTCCCTCTCTCTCTGCTCTCTGCAGCAACCTCCCCTAACATTCAGCCTCAACAATGTCTTCAAAACTAACATGTGCATGCATGGGAAGAGGGTCATCAGGCTAAGGGAAGCCATTTACTCAACCAAAAGTGCATCATTTAAAACCCAGGTGTCATTCATTCTTATCTGAAGGAATCCTTTCCATTCATTTACCTAAGGCTCCTCTTCTCCTCCTAGTTTCTGCCTCCTGGAGAAAGCATCTTAGGAGATAACCGCCCGTGTAGCACAGGGGTGGATTCCCCCTTGAGTGCCATGATACTGCCTCTTGGAGGAGCAGATGTTCGCCATTTGTAACATGGATGAGCAGGAGGGTGTCTAGCCCATGGAGCAGTTCCCTGTCTGTCCCCACAAGGAAGGGAGGCTTCTCTGTGTACCCAGGCACCCCCATATCCCTTCTCCTCCAATCACTGGTCTCCCCAACCCCACTCACACAGTCACCCCCTTCCCACATCTCTGAGACTGGCAAGTGAGCCAGTCCCCCCAGCCAGCAGCCAAGTGAATTTTTAAAAGTCTCTCTTTGACAAACTAAGAGGGAGAGTTGGCTGTTTCGTTTGGTGGTTTTCTTTAGCAACACTGAAATGTCTAACATCTAAATGTGTGGTGTTTGCGAACTTAAATATGTCGCCTCTGGACCTGCCATTCCTTAAGAAACATCTGCTCCCCAGAAGATCAGAAGTGAGAAACTGCAAAGTTGCATTACTTATCTTTCCCTAAAGAAATGAAAGGTGTTTTTCTCCCCCTCAAAGTAACAGCTCTTTCTCCACTCCACATCAAAACTCCAGCCTTTGGCAAACATATCTTAACGCTTCCAAATCCACGCTCCGACACAGAACTTCAGACTTCAAAAGTGACAGCAGTGGGGCCAAGCCCGGTGCACACTCCTCAGTACCCAGCTCCTTCACAGCTTCTGAATGTCTCCAAGAAAGATCAGAGGGCAGCGAGGCTACTATGCTGTGCCAGTGCCATAATGTGCACCCAAAGGTGGGGGAATTTATTAAACAACCTGGGGCATGATCCTGCAAGATGGGCTACACACAAATCTCCCCACAGGTAGAGTCTGGCCTAGAATTTGAAAATTGTGTCTGAGGCTGACAATTTAGCAAGGGAGACCAGTACCAAAAGAGGAGTGGTGATACCTGTAGTGAGAAAGAACCAGTAGAAAGGGCCCTGGACCTTCAGCCTTCTCTGTGACCGTGACGCTCTCAGCTAAAAATAGACGCAGCTGCATATTACAAGCAACTAAAGTAACAGAAGTTTTATCAGGCAGGGCACATTCTTTCACCTAAAAAAGCCTGGAGGGAGGGAAAGAGTCCAGGAGCTCCATGAAGTCATTGGAGACCAAGGCTGCTGACTTTGTGCTCTGCCATCTTCAGGGTCACCTCAAGGCTGCTTCACGGCTTCCATTCTCAAGGTCATCAGTATGTCAAGATGGCTGTTTTGAGCTCCTGCTATTACACCACCTTCCAGGGAGCAGGAAATCAGAAAAACAAGGGCAAAATGCTCCCTTGACAACAATGCATGCCAAGTCAACTCCATTTTAGCAACCTTCCCAAAGGATAGCACATGTCCGCTTACATCTCAGTGGCCAGGACTTAGTCACATGGCCACACCTAACTGCAGAGGACACTGGGACATAGCACCTGTTAGCTGCATGTATTGTGACCTTGAAAAAAATTGGGTTTCTTTTACTAAGAATGGAAGGAACAACAGATGTGATGTAGCATCTGGCAGTCTCTGTCACAGATTCAACTTTCTACCTATCACAAGAATGTGTTCATCCTGGCCAGGAGCGGTGGCCCATGCCTGTAATTCCAGCACTTTGGGAGACCAAGGTGGGCAGATCACTTGAGGTCAGGAGTTCGAGACCAGCCTGGCCAACATGCTGAAACCCCTGTCTCTACTAAAAAATACAAAAAGCAGCCAGGTGTGGTGGCGCACAGCTGTAATCCCAGCTACTTGGGAAGCTGAGGCAGGAGAATCGCTTGAACTCAGGAGGCAGAGGTTGCAGTGAGAGGAGACTGCACCACTGTACTCCAGCCTGGGCAACAGAAAGAGACTCCATCTCAAAAAAAAAAAAAAAAAGTCCTCATCCTGACTCTTTCTCCCTCTCAGCACTACTGACATTTTGGGCAAATAATACTTCATTGGGTCAGGGAGGGCCTGTCCTGTGTATTAGATATTTTGCAGCATCCCTGACCACTATCCACTGGATGCCAGTAGCAGCACCCCCCACCCAAGCAGTTATGACAACCCAAACTGTCTCTAGGCATAGCCCAATGTCTCATGGAAGACAAAATCAACCGTGGGTGAGAACCATTGATTTATATCAAAAGGTCATCAAAATGAGATTATACACATGATCTTCATAAGAATATATATACATATACTGTATTACACAGTCACCTAGATGTAACGCTATGAGAAAAAAAAAATGGACTTAATCTTTATGCTTTGTTGAAAAGAGGTTAAGAGCCCAGTGTAGTCCATGATGCTTCTGAAGTTCCAAAGAGTAAACTCAGAAGACAGAGAGGAAACTGACCTACTAGCGATTCCTCTCATGCACACAAAGGTTGGACTGCAGAGAAAATGCCCTTTGGTCTCATGCAGCTTTCCTCCTCCCTCCCTAGGTTTAGCACACCTTGCTCTTGCCCATCTCGGGATCTTCTCGCATCAGATTCTCAGCCTGGGCCTCTCCTCCTCTGCTCTGTACATAGCTGCCTCCTCATCCCACCAGCTTCTACTTAAAGGTCATTGCCACCAATTGACCATGAATCTAAATAAACCTGCCCTCCCCCACTGGCACCTCCTCTGAATCCTCCATATCACAGTTCATAAGTCCATGTGGGTCTATTCGCTTTTTAATTATCACTCTCCCCATTAGATTGCGGCTTTTATGAAGGCAAGGGCTGTGTCTTTTTATTCACCGGTGTTCACCCATATTCCACCAGCACCTGGCACAGGAAAGTGCCATTATTTGGTGGCTGAGTGGATATGGCAATGTGAGACAGTGTGCACCTGTGGTGTGTCAGTGAGTGGACGAGGAGGTGATGGAGAAAACTGGAATACAGACCAGGACAAACGCAAAGTAGCATGTGTGATATTCTTGCACAGACTTAATATTTCCAAGTCAGTTATATGCATTTGTTGGCTATCTATACCTGGAATAAAAAAATAAACAAAACATGGCCACAAGGACCTACAATATAATACAGAAGATAAAATGTATTTTAATAATTACATGTAAAGTGGCCGGGCGCGGTGGCTCAAGCCTGTAATCCTAGCACTTTGGGAGGCCGAGACGGGCGGATCACGAGGTCAGGAGATCGAGACTATCCTGGCCAACACGGTGAAACCCCGTCTCTACTAAAAAATACAAAAAACTAGCCGGGCGAGGTGGCGGGCGCCTGTAGTCCCAGCTACTCGGGAGGCTGAGGCAGGAGAATGGCGTAAACCCGGGAGGCGGAGCTTGCAGTGAGCTGAGATATGGCCACTGCACTCCAGCCTGGGTGACAGAGCCAGACTCCATCTCAAAAAAAAAAAAAAAATAATAATAATTACATGTAAAGTGTGCTAGGAATGTATTTTTAAATCCAGGAAAAAAAAGTAAAAGAAAAACGTTCCACAGTTCTGAAGGTGGGAAGGTTACTTCTGCCTGTGGGCATGGGGCTTCAAAGGGCAACATTAGAAGGAGGTTTTGCTGGATGCATAGGAGTTGCATAAGTGGAAGATGGGGAGACCTTCTGGAGGGAGGAACAGCTTGAGTAAAGGGAGTAAGTGAGCAAGCCCAGGCCTTTGCTGAGAATGTGCTTTCACCCAGTGCTATCTTGTAGAAATGTAATGAGAGTCATATTTTCTAGTAGCCACACTAGAGAAGTAAAAACGGGTAAAATTAACTTTTTTAAATTACATTTTATTTCTTTAACCCAATATTAATATTCAATATTTTGGATATCCAAAATGTTATTCCAACAGATCAACAATATAAACGATTACTGAGATATTTTACACTCTTTTTTTCTAAATGCTAAAAATCTAATGTTTGATTGACTTACTGCACATCTCAATTCAGACTAGCCACATTTCAAGCTCTCGGTAGCCACATGTGGCTAGAGGCCCTCATACTGGACAGGTCTAGTGCCATAGCGGGAGTGGGCTTGAGCAGGCCCACCCTGAAAGATAGCAGGATGCAGCAGACAGCGGGTGAAGTTGGAACAAGCATATTTCATATTGTTTTCAGCATGTAAGTTGATGGAAATAAAGCACAAAGGTGGGGAGGCACTGAAGACTCAAGGAGTGCTGTTGGAGCAGAGGTTTATAAATGCCAGACCCACAGGGAGGGTGCCCAGGCAAGGCTGGCAGGCACAGACGCGGGCCCCAGCAACCACAGCTGTGTGTAGCGCTCTGACTGCCTGGCCACAGCTGACGGGACAGAGGCACCTGGCCCAATTTGACTAATGAGAAATTTCCAAGAAATTTGGTACTAGTTCAGTTTATTCAGGTCTCTTGAATGGAGGAGATGTAAATACTTGGGAAATGCCGGAGACACCTCCCACCGCGGAACTGAGCCGCGGAGAAAAGCAAGCTGCAGAGAAGGAGGAAGCAGATGTGCAGAGAGGGGGAGATGAGGAGTGTCTGGGAAGGTCGCCTGTGTCCCGCTGGCTTCCAAGTTCCAGACCCTTCCTGAGCCTCTTCTGAAATCCTGCCCCCTGGCTTCCCAAGATGTCCCTTGCCCTTAAACTGTAATCAATCTCTCTCCTCCCAGCCCTCGCCCTCTTTTAGAACGCTGGTTTGTCTTCCATAGAACAAAAGATTTAGAAGGTCCTAAGAAATATCATCAGCACAGGGCTTTAGGACACGCTGTGGTTTTGCCTCCCGCCCTAGGGACCCGGCATGGGGGCGGGAAGGGAGGGAGCCGGGAGAGCTGAGATTCTAGGGCTTTGGCCACCGGTGGAGCGGGAGGGGTTTCG
The DNA here is from genome assembly GCF_003255815.1 of Theropithecus gelada. NCBI lineage: Eukaryota > Metazoa > Chordata > Mammalia > Primates > Cercopithecidae > Theropithecus > Theropithecus gelada. The sequence continues at coordinate 157,049,962 of NC_037670.1, forward strand.
GGAGATGGCTCAGGTTTTGAGCCTGTGGCTGGGAAAGTGATGATGTCCTTCACAGAGAGGGGAGTGGTGGCAGAGGGGGCAGGGCCCTAAGGGAAACTGATGCCTGTGCAGCACGAACCCCACGCGCGTCCTGTCTGCCTGGACTGCCGCCGTAGGGACTTCTGCAGCCCGCGCCCCTGGCGGAGGGGGCGGGGGCTGGGGCTGCTCCCGCCACCACAGGCGGCCCGTAGTGCCCGACCTCGGCGTCCTTAGAGCTCTAGGTTGCAGGCTTTGGTTGAGGGCTCTGGACGCAACGAAGAGTCAGTTCCGGTGTTCACTTCGGGATCTGTCTTCTGACACTTTTTCTCCTTTCCGCACCCGGTAGCACCTGCTACCTTATTCCCTGCTCCTACTCCCCTCCCTGCTCTTCTTCCCTTCTGCGGGCCATTAGAGTGAGCAGGGAAGTGACACTTTCCACGTTCCAAAGCTGGGAGACCCCATTTGAACCAGAGGAAGAAAAACTAACAGACTCTGTCCGCATCAGCTTTCAGCAACGTGCATGCGGGTGCACACGCACACTCATGCACATGCACACACACATGCATGCGTTCGCTCCTTCTCCATACCTCTATCCCTCCCTCTCCCCTCTCCCCTTTCCCCTCTCCCCTCTCCCCTCTGGAGACTTAATACACTTTTTGACAGATAAAGGATCTCTCTCTCTCTCTCTCTCTCTCTCTCTCTCTCTCTCTCTCTGTCCTCTCTCTTCCCCACCACCTGCTTTCTCCCTATCCCCAAATCAGCCAGACTCAGCTAGCAACACTCTTCCCTTGGAGTGGATCCCTCAAAAATTTCCAGCCACATCAGGAAAAGCAATGGCACATAACGCCCAGACTCCCTGGTCATGCTTTCCCTTGGCTCTCCAGTCCAAGGCTGCCTTCTCTACCTGACACACAGACAGTAACCATGCACCCCACACACCCACTATATGTGCCATGCACCGTTTAAAAAGCATGTTGCCTCTTCGCAGTGCTTCTGCGTTTGCTGGCTGCAGGCAAGAGAGGAGAAAATGTATTCAGCCTCCTCTGTCTACCCTACCTGCCTATCCTGTCTCAGCCTGTTCTCTAAGGACCTTTGGGGTATTGATCCTAAAAGCTTCCGCAAAGGGAATCATGATGGGAATTTCATAGCCAAGGAAACTGAGTCACTTGAGGTCAAGGGCTGCAGAAGCCTTGTTTTCTAAGAGCCCTCAGCACTTACAACCTAAGAGGCTCTGGGTCCTGTTCTCCAGCCCAGTGGCCTCCAAACATTTTTAATTGCTTGCTTCATCCATAAAACTTTTTGAGCATCCACCCCCAGTATATACATATTTATTTATAAATTATAATCACATAAACTACATGTCTAACATTATTTATACTAAAATAGACATTATAGTGGATGTAATGGACATACTTAAAATACAGAAACTGTAAAAGGAGAAGATAAAGAATAAATACAACTCAACATTCTATTATGTTCTTCCTGCGCCCAGTGGATCCTCTTGTGAGTCTCCTGGAATATGCACCTATTTGAAGACACTGCATTTGCCTGCCAGCCCTTTCACAGGTCATCTCTGTGGTAGACTGTGCTGCTCTCTGATCCTTCCAGTTGCCCTTCCTTTCCAGACAGACAGGAAGACGCTACTCTCCAATCCATGAAGTTAGGAGTGGCTGCATGACTTGCTCTGTCCAGCAAATGGGTCCCTTCTGATTGGGAATATCAAGAACTTCCCATGACCTCTCTCCTCTCACCACAATGAAGCCTGAAGCCTCATGTTGGATGGTGGAGTCAAGATAGTCATCCAGGTTGACTTGAGTGGATAAAGTGAGCAGCCATGTTGGATTTGAGATCTGAGGGGTTTCATTACATCAGCACAACCTAGCTTCTCTTGACTGATCCTGTTTGTAAAGAACCCGAGTGCCACCTTGGGCACTGGTTTGTTCTCTGAGGCTTGCTCCCTCCCAGTTGTCACGCTGAGAGGGCGCTTCTCAGTAGTGACAGGGAGCCACAGTGCCATGGAGGAAAAGCACAGCGTGGTTTGAGGGATGGGGTCAAAATGTAAGAAATGGCTCAGAATCTGAAGACTGATCAGGAAGGCACAATGTGGGCAGACTTGCTCCAGGAACTGAAGGGCACTTTCCACTCTTATCCCAAGGCCATCCCTGAACCCTGGGCTAAAGAGCTCCAAGCTAGAGAGTGAAAAATGCCTCTGTATTCCATTTCTGCATGTCGCATGTCTTCCTAATAGTAAGGAGTTTGATTTCAGACCAAATACATAAATTCTTTTCCTTTAGGCCATTCTTTCAGCAAATAAGGCAGTAATCACTGTCTCTTAGAAATTTTCACAGTAATTAAATTGGAAGAGTATCTACATCACTGAGGCTTCCTCCCATGAAATCTAAAACACTGACAGCCCATTTCCCAAATGCCTCCTAGACTGGTTGATCCAAGGACTGCTACTGAATTAAACTGTGGGATCCCAAGTGGATAAGAAGAGGTTAGAAATTCAGAACTCTCTCTTAAACCTGATATATGACCTAAAATATTTGTCCAGCTACCAGAGTCGAAACTAAATAAGAGCAGTTTATACCAGATAGAATCTTTTTATCTGCAGGTCTTGGGCTGGTAGGGCAACTCTGCTCAACAGTATTGTTTCTGCTTCATTCTTTCTCCTCTGCCACCTTTACCATTGAGCTTCCTTCTCACTGTCTAAGGTGGCTGCTCCAGTTACCACCTCCAGGCCCACTTTCCAGACAGGAATCAGAGCAGGAAGGCAGACCCTTCATCTTATGGGTGCAAACCAGAAGTTGCCCACATCATTCCTGCTGAGGTCTCATGGACCAGAATTAAGTCATATGGCCAAACTCAGTTGCAAGGGAGCCTGGGAAATGTAGTCCCTAGCTGGGCAGCCATTGGTCAGCTAAATTTAGGTGCTATTATTAAAGGAATATTAGTGGACACCTAGCAGCCTCTGGCTTCCTAGCAAGCCACGTGGCCTTCTTCAGGAAGCTTTTCCTCCTACCTCACCATGGCCCATGAACTCCTGCACTGCTGTTCTTCAGCATTCATCACGGTGCTGTGTGAATACCTCCTTACTCCTCTCTAAGTCCCATTAGGGGAAGCTTCATGAAGGCAGAGGCCATGTTCATTCTGTCTATTTATTAATGTATCTCCAGGCCCTGGCACTTGGTATGTTCTAAATAAATATGTGTTGACCAAGTGAACTATTTCACAAATGATTATGTGAAAAGATAATCGTAATTAACCTCTGACTGTTCTCTGTCTTTCACTCCCTGTTTCCCTCTAGCTCTGCCTAACTTTGTCTGCCTCTCCGTTTTCCTCCTCCTTCTCTAGACCAGGCTCATTCAGGCCAGACAAGTGCTTTGGGCTTTTGCAATGCAAGATTGTGAGGCAAGGAGGAGAGAGAAAAGTAGCAGAAGGTTTATGTTGGGAGGACAGAATCATGACATTCTCTGTATAGCCCCCATGAAATATTTTAAATTCCATTTACAAATCAACAATTTTAATTATAGACAAGAAGATTATATTATATACATGAAATATGATATCACAACCATGCTTGCCTGTCCAAAAAGATTAACTGTCAAATTAAACATAAAAAGTGATTTCTGGTAGCCTGGGCTCCATGAGAGAAGTGGATAGGAAAGAAAAGTAGATTTCAGAAGTATCACTGTGGACATTATGAAATTAAAAAATGCAAGAAGAGGACAGAAATTATTTGGAAATTTTTTAAATTCATTAGACTGTATTTCTATGACCCAGACACTGCCTGGTAACTAGACAAGCTGTGGCTCAGAAGGAAATGACTCAGAACAGTGGGAAAATGTCAGTGAAGTGTAAATCCCAAAAAACCTTCTTAACCAAGATTTCTGCCTGTTTTGAATCCTTAGGAAAACGAACCCTTAAAAAGAGCCAAGTATATATGTATGTTTCTCAAACTTTTCCAGATAGTATCAAGCCTGGAAATCACGACATTCTCTGGCTGGTCCGCATGAGATATTTTAAATTCCACATACAAATCAACAATTTTAAATGAGGACAAGAAGATTATATCATATACATGAAATATAATATCACAACCATGCTTACCTCTCCAAAAAGATTAACTGTCAGATTAAACGTGAAAAGTGATTTCTGAATTTTTCTGTTAATACTTATTTGCTTCTGTTTCATCAGCTTTATTGCTGTTGTCATTTGTGCTTGCTGGATGTAAGCAAATCAAAAATCACAGGAAACATCTATGGAAGAAAAACTATAAACAGAAAATTCTATGAATTGACTAAATGTTTTGTATTAATTAGGAAAATATCTCTAGATTACAAGCCCCATGAGCAAAGTGGCAATGACTGTCTTATTCATGGCTCCATTTCAGTTCCGGGTTAGCGTATGGCATATTCTAGAAGCTAAACAAAGATGTGTGACCAACTACTTGATTTTAGCTATAGAACCAATCTCACTCCAACTATCAAACTACTGGAACGTAACTGGAGAGCTACTAGATAACAGCAGGACTACTTGTTGTCCATTTTTCTTTTTTTTTGGTTTTGAGACAGAGTCTCGCTCTGTCGCCGAGGCTGGAGTGCAGTGGTGTGATCTCGGCTCACTGCAAGCTCCGCCTCCCGGGTTCATGCCATTCTCCTGCCTCGGCCTCCCCAGTAGCTGAGACTACAGGCACCCGCCACCACGCCTGGCTAATTTTTTTTTGTATTTTTAGTAGAAATGGGTTTCACCGTGTTAGCCAGGATGGTCTTGATCTCCTGACCTCGTGATCCGCCCACCTTGGCCTCCCAAAGTGCTGGGATTACAGGCGTGAGCCACCATGCCTGGCCCATTTTTCTTAATAAGCTCTTTTTTGATAGTACCATGTTTAAGGCTACAGGGTCACATGATCACCTACTGGTCTTGAAAGACGTCATGACACACTCAGTATGCATGTTCTCATAATCCAACCTACTCTTGAGATTTCTGAAGACACCCTGGATAACTGGCCTGCCTCTGATTAGGATTTCTGAGAGGGTTCTTGTTGTTTTGTTTAGTTTTGTTTCTTTGTTCAAGGTCTTAAAACATTAAGATAATAACAAAACATGATAAACACCATTGGTATTTATATTTGCAAAGTCCAAAATATTTGAGTTTTTAAAATTTATTTTATTTAACATCTTTATTTTTATTGTTTGTAATTATATAAGTAGTACATTGGGATGCTTTAGGGTTATTAAAATCCAAACAATAAAATCTCAAGTCTCCTTAATTACCATGTCAAACCCAGTCCTCTCTCCCAAGGCAACAACATTGCCCTGGTTTATAACCTTCCAGACTCTTCCCTGTGCTTTGATGTATGTAAATATATATGTACTTAAAGAGATTTGTAGTTTTTGTCTTGCTGTCATTATTTCTATAAATGATGTAATATGATACCTTTTGCTCTGCTACTTGCTGTTTTCATTTGGAATGTGTCTTAAAGCCCTTTCCACATCCACTCATATAACTCTACCCTATATTTTTAACCATTTGTCTTAGTTCAGGCTGCTATCACAGAATACCATCAACTGGGTGGCTAAGCAACAGACATTTATTTCTCACAGGTCTGGTGGCTGAAAGTTCAAGACCCAGGTTCCGACCAATTTAGTTTCCAGTAAAGGCCTGCTTCCTGGTTTGCAGAGGGCCTCCTCGCTGTATCCTCGCAGGGCAGACAGATCATCTCTCTCATGTCTTTTCTTATAAGGGCACAAATTTCATTCATGAGGGCTTGACCCTCATGAGTTAATCACATCCCCAAGGCTCCACCCACAAATACCATCACACTAGGGCGTCAACATATGAATTTTAGGGAGACAAAAGCATTCAGTCCATAGCACCATTCCATGCTATTCTATAATTCAAGTGAACCAGAGTTTACTTACCTAATCCCTTACTGCTGGTCATTCAGGTGGTTTTTAATCTCTTGGCTTTTTTTTTCTTTTTTTTTTTTTTTTTAGATGGAGTCTCACTCTGTCACCCAGGCTGGAGTGCAATGGCACAATCTCGGCTCACTGCAACCTCCGGCTCCTTAGTTCAAGCGATTCTTCTGCCTCAGCCTCCCAAGTAGCTGGGACTACAGGCGCATGCCACCATGCCCAGCTAATTTTTGTATTTTTAACAGAGACGGGGTTTCACCATGTTGGCCAGGATGGTCTCCATCTTTTGACCTCATGATCTGCCCGCCTCAGCCTCCCAAAGTGCTGGGATTACAGGCATGAGCCACCGTACCTGGCCAATCTCTTGGTTTTTATACATTGCTGCAAAGCTATCTTATTTGAGCTCCACCATATACATGGGCAAGTGTTACGCTAGGAAAAAATAATGAGAAATTAAATTGCTGGGTCAAAGGACATGAACACTTAAAATTGCCATAAATACTGATAAATAGTATTCTGAAGTGGCTGCACCAATTTACTTTCCCACAAGCAAGGTATGAGAGAACCAGTTTCCCTAAACCTCTGCCATCATCACCAAACTTAAAAATCATTTCATCGGATGAGTGAAAATGGTTTCCCACTGTTGTTTTATTTTGCCCAGGAGTATCTGAATGTGGAAAGTCAACTACATTGCTGCTATTTAAGATAATTTTTCTTACTCTATTTCTTGCCCTTTTCTCCCCATAAATAGGGAGACTTTACCTACGTACATAGTAGTAGCAGAGACAGCTAGCTATCCTCCAAATCTCTTCTCCTTGGGTACACAGCTAGACTGTGTTTCCCAGACTTCTTGGTGGTTGGGTAGAGACTTGTTACTGGGTTCTAGCCATTGAAATGTAAATGGAGCGATGTGTACTGCTTCCAGGATTGGCCTATAAAAACCTTCCGCACACAATCATCCATGCTCTCCTCCCTTCCACTGGTTGGATATAAACAAGCATGATGAACCTAGAAGCCACACATTGAGGATGGCAGAAATACAGAGGAAAGAGGAAAGATGCCTGAGTCCTTAGGTCACCACTTGAAAAAGATCTATTCGCCAATCCTGAACACCTGCTTTGAGTTTAATGTGAGCAAGAATCAAATTTCTCTCCTATTCAAGCATTTGTGGGGTTATTTATTATTATTACAGCAGCCACCAGTATTGTAGTGAGGATTAGCTCATTAAGATGATTGCAGATGCTATGAAAACATTGGGAAAATAATCAGGGAGTCATCCTGGGCATATAGGTATACCTCCCAGCACAAAATACTCCATCTTAGAAACTGTCTAAAGAATTAGGAGCTATCTGAAGGAAAAAAAAAAAAAATCCCTGTCCTATGTCACAAGTTAGCTAAAAAAGAGATTTCTTCCATTTGCTGGTCCTCACTGTGACCTAAGAACTACTTCCCAGATGACTCCAGTTGTTGGTCGGTGCTTCAGGCTTGGGGGACCCTGTTCCCTTGGAAATGTCCTGTCAGCCATCAGAGTCAATTACTGCAGAGAGTCTAGATGCTGCAGAATTGTTTCATCCGAGGTCAAAGACTATTTAAAATGCCATTTGCTGTTAGGAAGCTGCCCTCAAGCTCAGGGCCAGGGGTGAATCTACCATATGGTTACCAGGTTACCTGTTGAAGTTGACTTTCTGTGGCGTGGAGAAATTGCCCAAGGTAGAGTCATGCCCAGCATTTCTCTGGAAGCACGGCTGCCCAGCCAGGTGGCTGTCAAAGCTATTTGTGCAGACTATTGTTCCATGGCTGTGAAAGGAAACCAACCCACCTCTCCAGGTGACTCTCCCAGCCCCTTCCCCATTGGGTATAAGAACTAAAATTGGCCGGGCATGGTAGCTCACAACTGTAATCCCAGCACTTTGGGTGGTGGAGGCAGGCAGATCACCTGAGGTCTGGAGTTCAGCCATGGCCAACATGGTGAAACCCCGTCTCTACTAAAAATACAAAAATTAGCTGGGCGTGGCAGCACATGCCTGTAATCCCAGGTACTCGGGAGGCTGAGGCAGGAAAATCACTTGAACCCAGGAGGTGGAGGTTGAAGTGAGGCGAGATCACACCATTGCACTCCAGCCTGGGTGACAAGAGCAAAATTCCATCTCAAAGAAAAAAAAAGAAAAACTAAAATTAAAGTCTTCATACCCTGATTACTTTCCAATAATGACAGCAGTCTATGCCTCTGGCTGCCCTGGGAAGAGTGAGGAGGAAATGGACTTTAAAAAGGACTCACCCATAAGTCACTGCAAAAGTTAGAAAAGATCAAGGAGCCAGACTGTCCAGCTCCTTCCACCATAGCAGCAGTTTTCAAACAATCAAATAAAGCAGTCAAAGGAGAGCAAGCCTGGCTGAAGACAGGGGGAAGAGGGCCTAGATTCCCTCCTGTTTGCTCTACCCCGTACCCATGTGAGTTTCTCCCTGGGACGCTGGGGCTCTACAGAGAACAGTTTAAAAACAGCCACTCCAAAGGCCTTTACAGGTGACCCATCCAAAGGTCTAGCAGGAAGCAACCCCCAGGGTGTACAGCACCTCACCCAAAGGTGGCAGACCACCAAATGTGAACCCGGAAATCTTAACGTTGGATCATAAAGCCATGCTGCTTAGTTGCTTTTGGCCTGTTGTACTCCTAGTACCTGGCTTGGTATCCATCACATACGAGGCACTTAATATCAGGGGAATGAAAGAATAAAGGATGCTTAGTTTTTGCATTGCCATCAGTAATAGTCACAGCATATTGGCCACATAGCACTTCACAGTTTATATAGCACTTCACAGTTTATATAGCACTTTCCCTTATATTGTCTCATTCAATATTCAGAACCTCCTATGATGTAGTCAAGATAGATTGTCATTTAATAGAAACAGAATTTCAGAGAGATTAGGTGACATGCTCAGTGCCACAAAGCTAGTCCCAAAGCAGTTGCAAGACTGGAACCACATCTTCAGGTTCCACGTACCAGGGCTCTTTATCCTACCCTCACTGCTGAGACTCTGATGCTGCCATCATAATGGTAGTACCCATGGTGATGGTAGTATACTATTCATTAAGATCACAGCAATATGCAAAGCATATACAGGCTCCAGTCCCTGGCCATAAGCTCATGCCTGGTTGGTTAGCTCCCATGGCTATAGGTTCTGTCTCTTCACACTGAGAAAGGTGATCCTTGCTCATGAGCATAGATCACAGAGCCCATGCCAAATAGTCTAAATGTTTATGCCAGAGGTCTCATGGGGGTGTGTGTGCGGGAAGAATAGAGAGAATGAGCAGATCAGCCCAAACTCATCCTCATGATCTAGAAACCAACTCAAAGCCCAAATCTTATTTCATATGAAAAGTCACATCTGGGGACTACTCAATCTTGGAAGGGGAAGCATGAGCTTGAAAACCACAGTTCCTGGGTCCTGGTATTAGTCATAAACTTGGTCCATATAACTCACAGATTGCTGATTTAGCGTTCAGTAAGCTTAGGGTTAAACACCAGCCCCACCAGAAAATTTTGCAAAGGCTGCCCTATTTAGGCTCCCTACCACCTGCCACGACTCTTAGAATCAATGTCACCATAAATCTCAAAAGTTCACCTACCTCTAAGTCAGTCCTCAAGTCTAAACAGGAAGCATGTGTACAAAGGGTCCTGGGTAAGAGAGAACAAACCACCCAAGTCCTCGGACTTTATTCTTCTGCTTCTAGATTGCCCAATTTATTCTCCTTGTATAAAGTAGATAAAATAACTCTTCCCCACAAATGGCCAATGCTGTGAATGCATTTTCACCCACAGGACTCTGAGCCCCAAAAATAAAGACATTTATTTGGCCTTCACGATTTTTTCTTCTTTGTTCCTCAAACTTGTCCTCTACTTACTTTTTCCATCTCAAAAGTGAGGGCTAGGCAATTTGAAAGAACCTAAACCCCCCAATGGGGTACATACTGATGACTTCAGCCCAGGAGAGGTGGAGAGTGCCAAATCAAGCCTCTCTGGGTTGAGGGTCATGCAACCATATGATGAAAGCCCCTGCAGCCCAGCACAGTGCTGGATCCTGAAGGAGCAGAATTATGAAGGATCCCTAACTCTCCTCTTCTGACATTCTGACATTTGTGTCCTTAAAATTCAACAACTACCTCCCTACCCTGCTAATGTACATAATGTGAGTTCATCTCCAATAAAACTGGTTAATTCTGCAATATTTCAAGGGGATTTCCCCCTCGCTCTAGGTACCATCTTTTCACACCATTCACACAGATCCTGTAGAGCATCTGTCACATCAAGCACCAGAGAGACCATCACAGAAGGCAGGTCTGGGAGGCAGGGTGGGGTGTGTGGAGTCCTAGGCAGTTAGAGGCCTGAGATCCCCTGGCCTTCCTCAATCCATTCATTCTCAAGCATTTGGCACATGTGTACCAGCACTGTGCTGGGTGCTATAGGGTGTAGAGGAGTAAAATAATTTTCATACTATAACTGCAAAAGACTTGCACTCTCATTGAGGAAGTCAGACACAAAGAAGTGATATGGGAACATCACACTAGATCAACAACAAATATCCACATATTGCTGCATACTTCATACCAGGGTCTCCCCTAGGGACTGGGATACAGCAAAGACCAAGACAGACAAAAATCCTGCTGTCATGGAGTTTACATTCTTGTAGGAAATGTATTTCAGGGTTTGATTGTGGAATTCAGAAAACAAAGTCATCAGTAATTAAGAGAAAAGATCTGAGTGGTCTGAAATAGAGGCTTTAAGCAGGTCTTCTCCCCCAACAGGCCTCTCTATTCAGTTTATCCCAAACTGAATTCATCACCCTTACCCTTATATACCCTCTTTCTGTGAACCTAGCCTTACAAGCAAGAAAACTGGTGGTATACCAGATGATCCCAATTCACTCTCCTTCCCTTCACTCACCACCACCAATCAAGCAGGCCTTGTAGACTTTACCTTCTAAGTACCTCTGAAATCTATTCCCTCCTCCACATTCCCACTGCCACAAACTAGGTCAAGTCCTTGTCACATCATCATTTTTTACCTACTGTAGTGGACACTGTCATGCACAGCCCAGATTCCCTCTCAATTTAACCTGAAGGACTTTTGCCTCAGCTTTGGGAGTGCTGTCAGTGCTCAGCCTTCAGCTATTGCTATAGTTTGGATATCTGTCCCTGCCCAAATATCATGTTGAATTGTAATTCCCAGTATTGGAGGTTGGGCCTGGTGGGAGGTGATTGGATCACAAAGATAGATTTTTCATGAGTGGTTTAGCACCATCCCTTTGGTGCTGTCCTTGTGATCATGAGTGAACCCTTGTGAGATGTGGTCATTTAAAAGTGTGCAGCATCTCCCCATATCTCTCTTGCTCCTGCTCTGGCCATGTAATGTGCCTGCTTCCACTTTGCTTTCCACCACGTGTAAAAGCTCCCTGAGCCCTCCCTAGAAGACTGCAGAACCATGGGTGAATTAAACATCTTTTCTTTATGAATTACCTTTGTATCAGTGTTTCTTTATATCAGTGCAAGAATGACCTAACGCATCTGTCAATCCATAATGGGATTGCTTCAGCTGCAGAGAACTGTCTCACTCAAGGTGCATGCATCTCAGCCCAACCCAGGATATAGCTCTGGAGCACCCTATGGGGTCATCTGAGAATGCAAGTGAGCTTGCATCACAGAACAACATGGTACTCTGTCCATTTCCTTTCACAGATGTTGATCCCAAGGACCCTCCTTAATAAAGGGGCTGCATGCTGGAATCCAATCTATGATGACAAGAAAATTTCAATGGCTCCTGACTACCGGCTCTACCTTGGCTCAACCCTTCATCAATCCCACCTCTGAATATCTACAAAAGTTATATTTCCAATCTCTGTAGTTTAACTTTTAGTTTTGTTAAAGTACACAGTTTATGAAACCAAATATAACTCATGGTTCACAAGGAAGAATGGTATTCCTTCCCAACACCCATCCCATCACCTTCTGCCATTTATTTTTATATTCCTAAATAACATGCTTATGCTTCTATTTGTTGATGCTTTTCAGTTTTAGATATCTGTCAACTTCCTATTATCAAAGATGAAGGTTTAGATCTTTTACACACACACACTTTTCCTGTCTTCTCTCTCCTGAGATTCTTATATCACAATTTTCATGGTTTTTGTTGTTTTGATTCTATATAACATTATTCACAGCTGATCCATGGTGTATACGATGATTACTTTTCTTTTCCTGTACAGTTTTGCTTGTTTGTTTTCCCTGGTTGTCTTATTTGCTTAGTTTTTATGTAGCCCTCAGTTCTATCATTTGAATGTATGTGTCCCACACACACAAATTCTTATGCTGGAATTAAGACCCAACATGACAGAATTAAGAGGAAGTGATTAGGTCACAAGGGCTTTGCCCTTATAAATGGGATTAGTGCTTTTATAAAAGTGTTCAAGTCAACTCACTAGGTCCTTTTGCCCTTCATCCCTTCCACCATGTGAAGGCACAATATTTGCTCCTTCTACCATATGAGGACTCAGCAAGAAGGCACCATCTTTGAAGTAGAGAACAGCCATCACCAAACAATGAATCTGCTGGCACCCTGATGTTGGACTTCCCAGCCTCCAGACTGTGGTTGCATAAATGTCTGTTCTTTATAAATAACCCCATCTAAAGTATTTTGTTATAGCAACAAGAATGGACTCAGATACTCTCACTAATATCTCTCCAGACTCTCCACCAGAATATTTATTCTCAATATGTTTAAACACAGCTGGTCTTCAATCCATTTAATATTTTTCTCCTTGGTGATATCCCTCCTGAAGCTCTCTCTCCTCTTTTTCCAATATGGACAGAAGCCTTCTAATCCTGCTCAATAGTCCTCATCCTTGTGGAACACATTTTCTAACAGCTTCCTGTAAAGAGTATACAGGCAGTAATATTTTGAGACCTGCCTTCCTAAAAATTTATTTATCCTCATACTCAAGGTAGTTTGGCTGGGTATAAAATTCTAAGTTCAAAAGCATTTTCTCTCAGAATTCCGAAGACGTGGCTCCACAGTCTTCCAACTTTTAATGTTGTTGATGAGAAGACCCATGCTGTGTTGACTCCTGCTCCTTTGTATTTCTCTCTTGCTCTCCCTGTTTTTCTCTCTGGCTCTCAGCTTTTAGGCTCTTTATATGGCATTTTGAAAATTCATAGTATTTTCTGCTAGAGTGTTTTTTTCTCCTTCATTATGCTGAACATTCAACAGATCATTTTAGTCTGGAAACTCATATTCTTTGAACATGCCTTTTTGTTTGTGGGTTTGTTTCTAAAAATGTCTTCTCTCTCTCTCCCTCATTTCCTCTCTTCTCTTTTTCAAAACATCTTTTATTTTTTGGATCTCCTGGATTTTCTTTATTTTTCTCTTACATTTCAGTCTCTAAGTTAATTTGATCTAATTTCTAGACTTTCCTCAACTCTATCTTGTAACTTTTTTTGTTAAGAGTTATTTCTGTTCTCTTATTTTTAATTTATGTGATCTTGTTCTCTGAAACTCCTTTACAACCTTCTATTATTGTTTTATGAATGTAGTATTCTGTCTTACATCTCAAAGCATTTTCATCATGAGGATATTTTTTGTTTTCCTTGTACACTACGCCTTGCATTCATTTCTTCTGAGTTCCTTCTGATTTGCTTAGTTCAAATTCTGTCTCATGTTAAAAATATTTCGTCAGCTGTCTTATGTTCTTGGCTGTCTATTTATGTTCAAGAGTGAGGCACTCAAATGCTGATTGAAAGCTCTGTCACTGTCTTTTCTGCTAGTTAACCTCACTATTGATTGATCAGGTATGCCCAGGCCCTTTTGTAAGGGGACCCCAAGTGGTAATACCTTTAGAGCTTTTCTCTTGGATGGAATGTATTCCTCAGAGAAGAATACTTAGATCTCCTGCCTTGGACAATAAACCTAACTACCAGCATTCTGCAAAGCTGAATGGAAGAAGGGGAATAAGAGGCCTCAGTAAAATGATTTTGACTCAACCTTACCATCAATTTTATCTGATGACCCTGAGTCTAGAGACTCTCTGGTGTGACTTCTCCAGAGAGGAAAGCTTCATTCCTGCACTAAAGTCATAGACAGATACCTGAGTATGTAGACTTGTAAAGGGCATCTGGTAGGTCCTATTCTGTTAGTCTAATGCTGAGTGCACATTAGGATCTCCTGGGAAACATTTTTAAAAACTGATGCCTAGACCCTCTCCTGAACAATTACCTCTGAGTTTCTGTGGCGAAGTCCTGACCTGCATATTTTTTAACTCTTCTAGGTGAAACTGATGCATACTGAGGATTGGGAACCATGAGTCCAACTGCTCCTTATAACAACTTCTGACTGTTTCTCCTATTGCCAGCCAGTGTCTTAGCTTGGGCTGCCATAACAAAATATCGTGGACTCGGTTTAAACAACAGAAATTTATTTTCTCACAGTTCTGGAGGCTAGAAAACTAAGATCAGTGTTCTGGCCAATTTGATTTTCAGTAAGGGATCTCTTTCTGTCTTGCAGATGGCCGCCTTCTCACTATGTCCTCACATGGTGTTCCTTCTGTGCATGCATAGAGTGTTCTCTGGTGTCTCTCTTTTTTTTTTTTTTTTTTAAAGACGGAGTCTCACTCTGTTGCCCAGACTGGAGTGCAATGGCACGATCTCGGCTCACTGCAAGCTCCACCTCCCAAGTTCACACCGTTCTCCTGCCTCAGCCTCCTGAGTAGCTGGGACTACAGGCACCCGCCACCACGCCTGGCTAATTTTTTCATATTTTTAGTAGAGATGCGATTTCACTGTGTTAGCCAGGATAGTCTCGATCTCCTGACCTTGTGATCTGCCCATCTCGGCCTTCCAAAGTGCTGGGATTACAGGTGTGAGCCACCGCAACCAGCCTGGTGTCTGTTCTTATAAGGATACTACTCCTATCAGATTAGGACTACACCCTTATGACCTCATTTAGCCTTACTTGTCTCCTAAAGGCCCTGTCTACAAATACAGTCACACTGGGGATTGGGCTTCAACATATGAGTTTGGGGAAAACACAATTCAATGTCCATAGCACACAGTCTATAACTGAAAACTTCAGACTCTATTGCTTCTGACTTCTGGTTCTTTCTGCAAATCACTTTGATTCTTGGTTTTTCCCCAGCAGAGTTTTAACTTTCTCTGTACTGCTAAGTCATTTGTCATGTGCCCGTTGTTTTTCCAGCTTTCTCAATTTTGTAAACATTGTTTGTCCATTTTGGGGTTTTTGCTTGTTTGTTTTTTCGTTTGTTTTTTGCTTTTTTATTTGATTCTTTATGGTCATGTCAGTGGAGTTTTCGGAAGGAGTAGAAATAAATTAAGTGTTTGATCTGTAAGTTTACCTGGTATTCCTCAAGAGTGACATTGTTAAACTGCAATCTTTATTATGACTCTTCCCTAACTAAAACCCTTCAACTTCTTCCCATGACACACAGAAAGAATTTTCAGACTTTTAAACCAGAGCACCCATAGTGGCAGATAATTAACGTGTGTATTCCCAAGTGTCTGGGATGTAATCCAAAAGACTCAACCACTTGCATAAAATTTCTTTGAAATCTCACGTTTTATTTTTTAAATACATGCAAATTTTGCCCCTGTTCCATAATGGATCTGTTTGTTTTAAAATAAGAATATTAGTTTAAATTACTTGACATTTAAATTGCTTTCCTTTACTTTCTTTCTTCAATCTTCAACTCAAATTGATGCTTTGAAAAACTGATCAATTTATCTCATTACTTTGTGTATCCATGAGACACATACAGTTTAAGAGGCACAGCCCTTACTCTTAAGGTGCCTTAGTCCTATTGAGTCCTGAAAACTGGGTCCAGTAGCTGGTTCCTAGAAGATAATATACTTAACAAGTGTTTGATGAATCAACTGAACTGAATAATCTTGTAGGAAGGGTATTATTTGGATGGGGAGTGGGGAGATATGGCATTTCCAGTAGACCATTTAGCTAAGCCAAGCTCTAGAGAGAAGAATGAGCACATTGTCTAATGAGTGTCTGCTCTACATGGTACCCCAGACTGGAAGCTTTTCCAAATGCTCTTATCTGATCTTTTGCCCTGAGATCCCAGGGTAGCTATGTCCCTGAATGAGCCTTTCACTGAAATATCTTTACCCTGACACTCAACTCCATAGACCCTCCCCAAACCCCATGGTCTCGTCTGCTCCTCACCCACCTCTCCTCATTATTCCTGGATGATTAAATCTATGCTACATGTCCAAGCCAAGAAGCTACATGCTTGGAAGTAGGGCTGATCTTACACTAAGGGACATAGTCAGATGTTCCAACTTTAAGCACTCTCCTTTCAATTCCTTTCTTTTCTACTTATACCTCTCATCAAAACTCTAAATGCTGAAGAAATATGAGAGAGATTGGATTAATTAGTGTAGGAAGATCGGGCGTGGTGGCTCATGCCTGTAATCCCAGCACTTTGGGAGGCCGAGGCAGGTGGATAACCTGAGGTCAGGAGTTCAAGACCAGCCTGGCCAACATGGTGAAACCCCATCTCTACTAAAAATACAAAAATTAGCCAGGCATGGTGGCACACACCTGGAATCACAGCTACTCAGGAGGCTGAGGCAGGAGAATTACTTGAACCCGGGAGGCGGAGGTTGCAGCAAGCCGAGATTACACCACTGTACTCCAGCCTAAGCAACAGAACTAGACTCCATCTCAAAAAAAAAAAAAAAAAAAAAAAAAAAAAGTGAAGGAAGAGCAGTCTTGGGTAGAATTCTTGGGTAGAATTTCTGAAATTAGAGCTCATGGTAGACAAGAAAATGATATATGTAATGGAACTCTTTAGAAGTAATAATAGAGAATACACATTAACTCATTTGATCCTCACAACCCTATAAAGTAGCTACTATATTATTCCCACTTTACAGATCAGGAACCTGAAGCCCAGAAGTCATCACACGGTGAGCAAATGCTGGAGCTGAGTGTGAGCTTAGATGTGCCTGGTTCCAGAGTTAGGCTCTTACTCATTATCTACCTCCCAGGATAGAAATGTAGCATCCATCTCAACAGCTCCCAGGCTCTGAGATTTCACCTGCCAAGAAAATTTCAAAATAATTTGGGGGAGGGTAGATAAACACAAAATTGCCAAGTTTATATTTTGCCAAATAAGCACATTAAAAATAAATCCCGTTATCCCTATCATTTCATTTTTTTAAATGACTTGTTAACACCACAAGATGGGAAGAAGATAATCTCAGGATAAAAGCAGAAACTTAAAACGGAATAAATTTAGACTTATGAAAAATACGAGAGCCTCCACACTTTCCCCATTTTGCTGAAGACCAGTGGAAACTATCTGGGACCCACTGTGATCCTTTTACAGTATTTGGAACCAGAGATTAGCTCTTCTAATCTCTGTGTTCTCAGGACACAGAGTTGAGTCTCTAGGCTGACATGGAGTGGAAGGTGGGCAGACAGAACCCCAGCTTCAACCCTGGCAACATCACAAGGAGGGAAAATCTGTATCTGTTCCTATCCAAGGTATCCTCCATCCTAATCAGGCTTTCCACACTCCCTTCAACTCAAAATATTCCTGGGTCAAGGGCAGTCAGTATATAGGGGGAGGCAGGTGAAGAGATGGGGAGAGAGAAATTAAATCAATGAAGCCAGTGTTCTGAGTGGGCTGCAGACAAGAAAGATCTAAAATTGCCTGAGACAGAGAAGGACAAACACAATTTGTTCCAGGTGATTGAGAAAACAGTGGGGCTTGAGGGTCTCTCTCTGTTTTTTTTTGTTTTTTTTTTTTTTAAGCGGAGTTTCACTTTGTCACCAGGCTAGAGTGCAGTGGTGCGATCTCGGCTCAGTGCAACCTCCACCTCCCAGGTTCAAGCGATTCCCCTGCCTCAGCCTCCTGAGTAGCTGGGATTACAGGCACCCGCCACCACATCAGGCTAATTTTTGTATTTTTAGTAGAGACAGGGTTTCACCATATTGGCGAGGATGGTCTCAATTTCCTGACCTTGTGATCCACCTTCCTCGGCCTTCCAAAGTGCTGGGATTACAGGCATGAGCCACCGCGCCCCACCAAGGTTGTCATTCTTGTGCAGATTGTTCCTGTCTCAGTCTACTGTGTCATCAAGGATATATTCAGGCACTGAATAGTTAAAGGTAAGGATCTGGTCCAGACCATTTTATCTCCGTAGTATTTTTCACGTTTTCCCCCAGCTGTTTCCCTAACTCTGACCCTCATCATCTCTTTGGTGGACCACTGAAGTAGCTTTGCTCCATGTCCCCACGGCCTGTCCATCTTTCTCCAGACTGAGTTTTCTGAAATGCAAACCTGTGATTCACCTCCTCCCATCAGAATCTTTTCCCTTGTCACCCAAGGAATCAAGTTGGGCTCTCCCACTCAGCACACACAGCAACTCCAGCACATCACACACACACACACACACACACACGCGCGCGCGCGCGCACGCATGCACTGCACCGTACCCCACACACACACACACAAAAACACAGTGCGTGGCAGATGCACCTGACAGTAACAAACACACAGTGCATGACAGATGCATCTGACAGCAATAACTTAAGCATACCCTGAGACTGGCCCTGTGGTCTAAGAAGATTGCTGGTTTTGGAGTTCCAAGCTAGGAAATCCAGGAGTGGCCAGCCTGGAGCCTCATTCCTTATCTATGAGGGTCATCTAAACCCTTGGCCCATTCCTTAGAATGCAGGGCACACAGGGCATCAAGGTCCTTTATTTAGGATTAAACGGAGGTTGCTAGATGGAGGTTCCTAGGTGGAGGGTGCTAAATGAAAATGCTGTATAAACTGCATACTTTTTACAAACAGCAGTTCTCCTGTCCAGCCCACTGCCACTAGTCTACCCGTATGCAAGGCCACAATAAACCCTATGTCTCATTCACTGGCTCCAGGTCTATTCTTTGGCCTCTCTAACATGGTTCCATCCCTACTGGAGTAAGTAGGGGTCTGGCACAACACACACACACACACACACACACACTACACACACACATACAGAAAGCTATACTTATCCACACCATCCTATCCCATTCTTTGCCTTAAATTCAATACTCCAGAAACATAGAACTTCCTCTAGATTACTGAACAAGTGCCTCTGGGCCTTTGTACATGCTGCTCTCTCTGAATATTGCCCTCTCCCTTTTCCACCTAATTCTATTCACCCTTGCAGGCCTCACTCAGGTCTCAGCTTCTCAAGGAGCCCCTCTGAGATCCCCCTCTGGTCACCACCTCTTGTGTAGTCTGGGACATGTGGATGTGCATGCATGCCTTGTCATGATGGCCTCTGTAATGGTTAATACTGAGTGTCAACTTTGAAGGATGCAAAATATTGATTCTGGGTGTGTCTGTGAGGATGTGGCCAAAGGAGATTAACATTTGAGTCAGTGGGCTGGGAAAGGCAGGTCCACCCTTAATCTGGGTGGGCACCATCTAATCAGCTGCCAGTGCAGCTAGAATATAAAGCGGGCAGAAAAACGTGAAAAGATGAGACTGGCCTAGCCTCCCAGCCTACATCTTTCTCCTGTGCTGGATGCTTCCTGCCCTTGAACACTGGACTCCAAACTCTTCAGTTTTTGGACTTGGACTCACTCTCCTTGCAGCTTGCAGACAGCCTATTGTGGGACCTTGTGATGGTGTGAGTTAATACTTAATGAACTTCCCTTTATATATATACCTATCCTATTAGTTCTATCCCTCTAGAGAACCCTAATACAGTCACTGTGCTCTGCTGAACTCATGTGTCCATTGCTTCCTCCTTGGGGTCAAAGGTCATAGCATACTTAGTTTTGCACTCTCAATGCCAGCACAGCACCTGGCACAGGGTAAGAACTTGAATAGTTTTTTTGAACTGTATACTTGGATTTAGGGATATAGCTTCTGTCCCCAGGAGCTTGTAAATTGGGTGGATGATACACCCACAGGATGAAACATTCTAAGACAAAATATAGTGCTAGATTCAAAATAACCAAGAGCTAGAACACACAAAGTTCCCAGCAATTAGAAGGAAAAAACAATGTGAGCTGACATTGCTAAGAGGTTTCCTGGAGGACTGAAGAGGAAGAAATGCCGTGACAATTCCTCAGCTCCCCAGGATGGGCTGTTTCTGACCCCATGGCCCTGCACCTTGCCCCATGCCTCTGTCAGGCTGGACTCAAATCCCCAACTAACCCCAGAAGATGCAAAAGCACGCAACAGCATCAGAAAATTCCATGTTTAATACTTAACAACACAGGAATTTTCCAAGGGCCAGGTTATTGAACTTGAAATAGGTAAATGAATGACAAGTATTTATCTGCAGGCAGCAAAGATAGGATGCAACTCTTCCAGGAGGCTGGGGGATGGAGGAGGAGGCTCCAGGGATCTGTTAGGAGAAGCCCTCTCAACAGAACTCAGAGGGTAGAGAGCTTCAGGAGTGGGCATCCCCTTCAAAAGACTCCAATGTGCAGAGGGAGGTATGAGGAAAGCATCCACCATCTTGCAATAAGGATGGAAAATGAACGCAAGAAACTTTCAGCTCAAAGCCTCCCATCTAACACCCAGGTTGGCTCAGCTCTGCACAAAACTCCAAGCAAACTGAAGGTTTCATAGCCAAACGCCAATAAAGCTCCTTAGCCAAGAGGTTTCTGAGAGTGCAGGGGCCTAGGAATGGGGGACCACAAGAAACCAGGCAGGGGGCAGAGGAGAGAAGGGGATACCCCAAGTCAAGCAGGGAAGCTGAGGCACCAGCAGCCTGGACTTCCAGCCACATGGGTTGGGAGATCCCCTATAGTCTGATGTTCCAGGTATGGGACTTCTAGAGTATGGTTTTCCAAGAATCTGTGAGCTTCAGAGACCTCATCAAGGAATATCTCCCAGGAGTGATAGATTGGCTGTCGTCCCACACTCTCAGCTCCCATCCCATGGTTGCTATACAAATGCCCAAATGCCCTGAGGCAAGTGGGCTTCAAAGCCCAGCCATACAAGGCCCAGGGAGTAGCAGCCAGTCACCTGCCAAAACTCTGCTCTGCTGTTGCCCTTCCAGATTCATGTAAAGCCTTAGAAGGTCAGATTTCATACGATGCCACCCTACACGCTTCCCCCACTGCACCACAATAAGGTGGCGCCTTGTTTGAGCAGAGAAAGGACTTCCCAGCCTAGCAGTTCTCTGAGCTTCATTCTCTTCCCAAAATGCCACTGGCCTCAGGCACTGAATCATTCTCGTCTCCCTTGGGCAAACCCAAGCCAGCCCTCACCTTTGCTATTTGAATGAGGCTGCAGAGACCACAGCTAGCTGCATGCAAAGGATGCAGGAGGTGGGGAGGGACTTGGGAAGAATTCTGCTCTATCCAGCTTCCCCAACATGCACGTGCTCCCTCCCAGGAAGCTATTGCCTCAAGTCTTCTTGGTATTGTTTGATGCCTAAACACTGCTTTGTAGAAATGCTTGGAATGACAAGGATGAGCGAGAGGGAATGCAGAGATAGCTGGCTCTACAAGTCCATTCCCAAAGAGCCTTTTGATCATTCCCTTGGCTCTCAGTTCCCTCACCCTTCTCTTTCTATGTCTATCCCCTCTTCCATTCCTCATCCCCCATCCCACTTTCAGACCAGGACCACAATTTGTATTCACAATCCTTCCCTCTTTCCGTGGCTGTGAAAAGGATGAATTGATCTCAACGTGATGGCCCTGTCCAAGCACCCCTTCACCTGCTAGGTCCATAATTGAAGTGTGGTCTCTGAATCTGCAGCTGTCACAGGGGAATTGACAAAGATACCAGAGCAGGGTCCTGCACACACCAGGCTCTCCTTAGTTGCCTTGAGCACAGGAGAATGCAATTTTCCACAACCTGCACAGGAGGAAGGCCACACGACGTTCTCAGACACTTGAAGTGCTCTTTAACTGGGAGTAAAATATTAGCAAAGATGCCCCCAGACTTGCTTTCAGCTGCCCCTCGTCCTAGCTCCTGCCTAAGAAAATTCTGGAAGACTGACAGAAGCCATGCTTGTCTTCCAAGTCTATGAGAAACCCTTGGCAGCCTTAGCATTGGCCCATCCTATGCCTCAGTTTCCCCACCTGTGATGTAGTTACTCCAGCAGAAAATCCATCAACAAGCAAATAACTGAAAATGAGGACAAGACATCCCAAAACCGCAGGTGGGAGGCTTTGCCTCATCTCTCACGCCTTTGCCTCCCCATCTCCAATGGGCTGACTACAGAGACTTCCCTCCTCCACTCCCTGCCCAGATCCTGAACTAATCCTGAGACAGGAAGCTTCTATGGTGGCTCAGTTTCTTTCTCCCCACTATAAAGTTTTCTACCTTGGCTTCAACTCCTAAATCCAAAAATGGATACTAAGCAGGAGTTTGCTGGCCTCCATCAGTACTAGAGTCTGCCCACAGCCCCACAGTCAGCTGGGCTCCGCTGTCTTTCACAGCAGTGCTTCCTGACAGCTTTTGACCAGGGCCCAGGCTGAAGCCTGGGCTCTCATCCACCCCCAGGGTCTGCCACGACGGAGCCTCCGCTCCCAGCGCACAGCCCCCTCCCTACACAGCTGTGTGTGCAAGAGAGACTGTGGTTTGGTTTCCCCATGTCTGTCCCTCTATCACGGGCAGCTGTCATGCCAGGCACAGCCCTGTCCCCATCCCTGCTTACCCCATGAGGTCATGAGCAGATCAACACACATCATAGCAGGTCTAGGCCTAGGATAATTGGAAGACTGAGACAATCTTGGTAAAACTCCTATACAAGAAAATGCCAGGGCCAGGCATGGTGGCTCATGCCTGTAATCCCAGCATTTTGGGAGGCTGAGGCAGGCAGATCACTTGAGGTCAGGAGTTCGAGACCAGCCTGGCCAACATGGTAAAATCCCGTGTCTACTGAAAATACAAAAATTAACTGGGTGGTGGTCCGTGCCTGTAATCCCAGCTACTCTGGATGCTAAGGCAGGAAAATCACTTGAACCCAGGTGGCAGAGATTGCAGTGAGCCAAGATTGCACCATTGCATTCCAGCCAGGGTGACAGAGTAAGACTCTGTCTCAAAAAACAGAAAAAAGAAAAAAAAATGCTGATCATTTGTACCCATGGTTTCTGGGCTATCACATCTTCACTCCCTTTTACCCTTTTTACCTTGATCACATGAAATAAAAAGTAATAATAATAATGGTAAGGAAGCATGTTGAGCTTAGAGGGAGCAAGAGATGCTCTGGTGTGTATCTAACCAGAATGTCTTAGCCCGTGGGGACAAATGCTCACTGACATTCAACGTACAAAGAGCAATGACTCTGAGCCCCAGTCTGCTTACACAAGACATCTTATCTTTTCAAGTCTCCAGATATCTCTAAGGTCCTCAGGAATTACACCCAAGTGTCCAGCACTTCCCAGTTCCAGTGGGCACCCATCACATGGTGCTCTAGGGGTTGGCGTCCCAGAGCAGCAACTCTGCAGCATCCGGGTCATATCAAAGTTCACCATCCAAGGATAGACTGAAAACACCCTTCATGGTGCCGAGCCTGGGGTCCCCAGACCTTATAACCCAGGCCAGTGGACCCAGAATAGCTTCTCTGCCTGAGATTCAGTGCTGATCCATCCTCTACATCCCGGGTGCGCAGATCCAGGGCTTCTCATTTAAAAGGGCCAGTGACAATTCTTCCAGTCCTTAGACCTTTGTGCTAATTTTCTATAGCAGGGTAGCCTGTGCCTCAGTTTCCACTTCCAGCACAAAGGGAAGATCAAACCTCATGCTCTTGTGTCCTCTCTCTGTTTCTATTTTCCTGAAAGCATCTCCCAACCTCCCCGTCCTCTCACCATCATGACCATGTATACACTCACATCATTGTGTGTATAAGAAAAAGCAAGAATTCAGGCAAAGTAAAATATAATATTTGCCACTCAGCTTGTCCCTCATTCCCTGAAGCCCTGCCAAGAACCATGCGCCCCCACAATCACCAGTAGTAAAGTGTTCCTAAAAAGAACATTTATCTTTCCAGGCTTTACCTCTGCGTTGAGTCAACACTGCCCCCGCCACCCCCCACCCAGTTCCCCAGCATGGATGGAACCAAAGGGGCCATTCAAGGGGTCTTGCAGAACAAAGGATTAATCTTCTCCAAAATAATGTTAAAGTTTTCATCTATAGCTAGGGAAAAAATGCATGCAATTTTTCCAATGATAAATTTCCTGGCTTCTATACTCAAATTGTAAAAGTTTTAAAGCCATGGCACCCAGTTCCATGGACACTTGTAAATTTCCGGACCACTGATCAGAGTCATGAGTAGAAAGGGCACCTCAGAGGAGACCCAAGCTCCAGCCCCAGCCTTTTCTCTAACTGGCTTGGGGTAAGAACACTGCCCAGGTTCCTCATCTGTGAGTTCAGGGGATTCGGCTCGATTTCTAAGGATTGCAGAGCTCCAACATTCTAGCATTGCACTATCACTCATGATAAGTAATTACAACCAAGACAGGATTTGACCTTGACACCAGCGTCTGAAGCATATATGAGAGATCTCTGTTATTACTTCCCAAAGCAGAAATGGTGCTCCGTTCTTGCAGAAGATCAGGAAGAGATGACAGTGAGCCAAAAGATGTTCATGGAGTATCTACTGTGTGCCAGACCACGTGCTGGGTGCTGAGGTACACAGTGACCAGAGAAGACGTGATCAGCATAGAACCGACAATCAAAGAAGTTGTGGCTTTCAGGGATCTTTCAGTTGGTAGGAGAAACTTACACTAAATAACTATAGGTTACAGAATGCATCGCATCCCCCTAAAATTAATTTGTTGAGGCCCTAAGCCCAATGTGACTGTATTTGGAGATAGGGCCTTTGGGGAGGTAATTAAGATTAAATGAGGTCATGTGACTGGTGTCCTTATAAGGAGAGGAAAAAAGACCAGAGCTTGCTATCTCTGCATGTACAAAGAAAGGGGGTTATGAGAGCACAGAGAGAGAAGGCAGCCATCTGCAAGCGAGAAAGAGAGCCATCACCAGAAACCACATATGCTGGCTCCTTGATCGTGAACTTACGGTTTCCAAGAGTATGAGAAAAATCAATGTTTTTCAGTTACCCAATCTGCAATATTTTGTTATGGCAGCCCAAGCTGACCAATACACCATGTTTACACCATGCTTCATCAAATCCAGGACACTATTGACTTTGTAACACACCATTGCCTTATGTCTGCTGAAGAAAAAAAAAAAAAAAAGAGGCACTGCCAATTAAACACAATTACTTCTTATCACTTAGAACTTCTAGATTCATTGAAAAACTCTTTTAGAATCATTTAGTTTGGGCTGCTCTTATACAGGCAAAAAGGGGAATAAAAGCAAAATAAATTAATTACACTATCCCTAAAACTTCTTAGTCAGTGTCGAAGTCTTCTGAATCACTTTCCAGCTCAGACTTGAAAATGGCACCATGGATAGATGATGGATGAGGCCATATTTCCTAAAAGTGTGCTCCACTATTGCTTCCAAGACTTTATTCCAAGTTCTTGACATTCATCATGCAAATGGATGTTGATGCTTCCATGCTTGCCTGTGATACACAATTCTTGCACACTAATGTAACTGTAACGTAGCTTCATCTCCTTGTGAACTCTTTCTTTCTTTGTCCTTATATTAATCTGCTTAGGCTGACATAACAAAATACCACAGCCTGGGTGGCTTAAACAACAGAGCTTTATTTTCTCACAATTCTGGAGAATGAAGTTCAAGACCAAGGTGCAGGCAGCTTTGGTTTCTCCTGAGGCCTTCTCCTTGACTTGCAAATGGTCACCTTCCTGCTGTATCCTCACATGGCCTTTCCTCTGTGCTCACACATCCCTAGTGTCTCTTCTTCTTGTAAGGACACCAGTCATGTTGGATGAGGGCTCTATCCATATGACCTTATTTAACCTTAATTACCTCCCCCAAAGGCCTTATTTTCAAATACAGTCACATTGGGGGTTAGAGCTTCAACATGTGAATTTAAGGGGGACACAATTCAGGCTACTAGTCTTGTAAAGCATTTTGTTGTTAGTTTGCAAGAGAATAGTGATCTTATCTTTCAAATGATAAAGAATTTTCTTTGCTTGCTAGCATCAAATTGACACCCTGCTGTTCTGTTTTCTTTCTATATAAACTTTTTGTTTTGGTACCAAATTAGAGTAATATTGTTTTGTAAAAGGTATTTTAAATATAAACTAAACCCCAGATACGCAATGTCAATCATGCACCTAACTCCATTGGAGGGATGACAACATAAGCACCCATGACCAAGTCTGTGCATGCTCAGACAATGATCACAGCAGTCAACGCTCTTGTCCAACCCACAGCATCATAAGATAGCATTTAACAGTGAGACACATCCCCCTTTCAGAAATGTTAAATGTGGGGAAAAGTGTGTGTGTTTTAGATGAAATATGGTAAAAAATAAATAAATAAATTAGGATATCCATGTAATTCTTGTGCAGTTTGAGTTTTTAATAAATTCGCTTCTATATAATATATAAGCAAATTGAAAAGTGTGACAGAGAATGAATTTACTCAAGATTTCAATGAAATTTTTAATGATTCATTTGTTCTAATTTCTTTCTTTAATTTTCTAGGTAATAAACCCTTCACTATACGGAATGGTTCTATCCAAATATATCTAAAATGATGCTGGATATGTCGAAAGCCAACATTTCGGTAATTAAATATAGTAAATTATGATTAAATTTCCTCTCTTTTCCATCTTGCAGATGTTTGTATTATAGAAATAAACATATTAAAATTCCCAACAGCATACAAACCTTAGGGTCACCCTGTATAGTATTAAGTGATTGATCACAAGTCTACAGAATGCTGGGATGAACAGAGTTGCTCCTAAGAAAGGATTTCTCAAGCTGAGACCCAGAAGGTGAGTTAGGAGTCAGCCAGGGAGAAGGGATATTCCAAGGAGAAGGAACAGCATGCACAGGGCCCTGGAGGTAGCAGACAGAAACTAGGGAGGAGGCAGACAGACTTGAAGTTGAGGGTGAGGGATGGGGGGCACGGAAGGGCACAGAGCAGAGATACAGGCAAAGGCCTTCCTGGGCCCACCTCACCACGTGTAGGCACATCCCAGAGTGCAAGGAGGTTGCTCACGGCTTCACTTTTTATAACAGCAAAAGATTACAAATAATCTCAATGTTTCATCCATAAGGTGCTAGTTAAAGAAACTACGGTTCACCCAAACAGAAATTTTTAGAAAGTTCCAAAAAAAACCAACATGGAACTCTGTATTGCTATGCAGTGATCTCCAAGACAAATTAAGGGCTAGATACAAAATGTGCTAGATAGAAAGTGCTAGATGCAAAAGAGTGAGTTTGAAACGATATAATTTGTGTTAAAAAATTAATTTACACATGCTTATATGTGCTAGACTATTTCTTGAAGGATACACAAGAAACTAAAAGGGCTGGTTACCTCCAGAGAAGAGTATTAGGTGACTGGAGACGGGGTGGGAGGGAGAATTTCAGTGGTCTGCCATTGAATCTTTTTAGTCCTGCAGGAGGAGGAGGAGGGAGAAGAAAGATGTTTTAAGGGCAGCTCATATAAGACTGTGGCTCTGTTTGTGGGAAGGCTTGTGTGTGGACAGGTAATGATGAAGCTCCTCCATGTTCCTTCAGCTTCCTGCAGGATTCCGTCTGTCTGGTATTGTTTTTCTGCTGTTTCACATAGAGATGCTCTTTGAGAAAGATCATAAACTCCTCAAGGGCGGGAATCTTCACATGCAAGTTCAGAGCCCCCACAGTGCCCTAACACACATGAAACACAGCAAAGGGTGTCTTAATTCCAGCTGCCAGATGTGCTGGCTCACCTGCCCCCAGCCCCCACTCCACATGAAGCAGCCTCTGCAGTCTGCCCCAGACCCAAATGCTGCATAATCAAGCTGGGGAAATTCTCTCCTCCTAGAAATTCCAGCCCAGTCTCAGAGGCCGTATTAGAACTGCTCTTTGTGGTTAAAACGACTTTCGCAGGCACCAAGGGGAAGGGTTTCCAAACTGAGGGTTCACAATCCACCAGTAAGTTGTGAAATCAGTGTGGTGAGTCCAACAAGCCTTTTTTTAAAAAGAATGAGGGCCTGGAGAGGTGGATCACACCTGTAATCCCAGGATTTTGAGAGGCCAAGGTGAAGATTGTTTGAGGACGGGAGTTCAAGACCAGGCTTGGCAACACAGCAAGACCCCATCTCTACAAAAAAAAAATTTTTTAATTACCCAGGTGTTTTGGCCCATGCTTGTAATTCCTGCTACTGGGGAGGCTGAGGCAGAAGGACTGCTTGAGCCCAGGAGTTTGAGGCTGCAGTGATCTAAGATCGCACCACTACACTCCAGCCTAGGTAAAAGGAGATCCTGTCTCTTAAAAAAAAAAAGAATGGAAATGTTCAAAAGTCAGAATATATCACACACTAGTAAAAATAAGTATTATTTTGTGAAAATGTTTAATTTCAAATATGTGTGTGAACAGTGGGTCATAGGTAAAACATATTTCTTACCGTGGGTTGCAGCCAAAAGTATTTGAAAGGCAGTGGCCTAGAGGAGTGAGTGAGCAAAGGGCTCTGGAGTCCAGCAAAGCTTAGTTCAAACCCCACATCTATGATTTTGTCTCCCTGGCAGGTGACTTAACCTCCCCCCATGGTATAATGGAGACAGTAGCAACACCCACCTCATGGGATGGTTGCAAGGTGCTTAGGCTTATCTTGAAATCTTGGCTTAACACTTGATAAATGGTTAGCACTCGAGAAACATTCGCTATCACTATCACAACCAAGAAATATGCCCTTCGTCTTGCTCAAGAATCTCTGGCACCAAAGCAAACCATAAACTTGGTCATGGCCTGGTTCCTAGCTGCCCCATGGCTCTTCTGCCTGGCAGCTTCTCCCTAGCATCCTCCTTCTCACTCCACAGAGAGCAATTGGCTCCACTGCTTCCTGCCTCTTCACCATCAAAGGGGCTGAGTGACCAGAAAGGCGCATTTCATTTCAGGGGAGAACATTCCTTTACTCTAATAGGACATTCGTTATCCCAGCCCCCTTTCAGCATTGGTTCCAGGGAAATAGATGGTCTCAGCCACTGTAATTCCTTCATGATATATTTAAAGAGGAAGATGATGAAGGAAATAATGGCAGTCGATCTGTGGTTGGAAAGAGTACATGATGTGCATGCCCTGTCCAAAATTAAAGATGATGAATCAATATCTGAGAGGCAGAGAAAGTGCTTTATTAGGAACTTTGACAAGAAGACACCCTTTCTGGCTCCCAGTGGCAGACTGAACCATGGGGAGGTTTGGTTCTAAGTCTCCTCATCTGACAAAAATCTCAAGGCCCACCTCCCTCTCTCGCTCATACTTCCCAAACCAACTGCCAACCCTGTGTGCCCAGCTCAGGTACAGGTCAAGAGAGACGGGCCCAGCTGAGAGCCTGAGGGTACTGGAGAGACCAACATATGTTTCCCCTCAGGTTAGGACCACACCCAGTGCCTCTGGGTCAGGAAGGACTGGGATGCCTTCTCAGGTGTGTCAGCTTAGTTTGCAGAGCTGAGCATGGGCCACAGGGGCGAGCCACCTGTTACTAAGGATGCCCATTAAGAACCTACACTGTAACCAGATGCCAAGCCTCATGCAGCTGCTTCCTTTGCCCTCATTTCATGGTCCCAGTCTGATATGGTTTGGTTCTGTGTCCCCACCCAAATCTCATCCTGAATTGTAATCCTCATAATCCCCACATATCGAGGGAGGAGACTGGTGGGAGGTGATTGTATCATGGGGGCAGTTTCCCCCATGCTGTTCTCATGACAGTGAGTTCTCACAAGATTTGATGGTTTTACAAGTGTTTGACAGCTCCTCCTTCATGTGCACTCTCTCTCCTGCTGCCTTGTGAAGAAGGTGCCAGCTTCCCTTTCTGCCATGATTGTAAGTTTCCTGAGGCCTCCCAAGCCACGTGGAACTGTGAGTCAATTAAACCTCTTTTCATTATAAATTACCCAGTCTTGGTTATTTCTTTATAGCAGTTTGAAAATGGACTAATATACAGTTTCTATAAGAATACTAGGAGCGTATCTTGGGCAGCTGGGGCTGCTATGGCCCACTAGTAGGGGTTCATCCTATGAGTAAGGAAATTCAGATGTAGAGTTGTTGAATGCATGAAACTAGGCTGGAACTAGGACCCAATTCCCAAGCTGCTGCTGGTTCCACAGTCTCACAGACACAAGTTGGGAAGAGTGCAAAGTGATGTGCACACGTAAGGTGGCATTACCATCAAGGGAAGTGAAAGCAGTAAGAGCTACAATGATTGATCAGAGCAGTGAGGAAGAGAACAGGACTGTAAAGAGAGAGGAGCCAAAGACAGGTTTGATTAGAAACTCAGGCTGAATTTTGTGCTTGAGCCAGTACCTTGAATTCCAAGGTCAGAAGGCTTTGTGTGGATCTGAGGGGTCGTGGACATTTGCATTCCTGCTGCTTGCCGCCCCAGCAGCTGGCCTGATTTCCATTTCTAACAGTGGCACTTGCTCTGGAGGTACAGTATATTATGGACTAATTAAGGCTGTTAATGATAGTGGCAATCCATTAAGTGATCAACGGTATTATTCTGATCTATCTCTGTCACCTCCTTTCATCAGGCCATTAAGGTGACAAGCTTCATAGAACACGCTAATCTCCCCTCTGTCAGTCCCTTGGTGTTTTTTTCCCTGGAAGAGCTATGGATTCTCTGGGGATGAGTCATCCAAGGATACAGCTGAAGGACTGGACTCACCAAGCTCCTCCTCCACTCTCAGTCTGTTCCACTCAGAACACCTGGGCTCATGGGAAGTCTCTTTTGTATTCCCTCCCTGTTATGGACTGAATGTTTCTGGCTCCCTAAATTTCCTGTGTTGAAGCCCTAATCTCCAATGTGATGGTATTTGGAGATGGGGCCTTTGGGAGGTG
Source organism: Theropithecus gelada (assembly GCF_003255815.1). NCBI lineage: Eukaryota > Metazoa > Chordata > Mammalia > Primates > Cercopithecidae > Theropithecus > Theropithecus gelada. The sequence continues at coordinate 157,080,863 of NC_037670.1, forward strand.
TTTAGGTTTAGATATGGTCATGAGAGCAGGGTCCCAGTGATGGAATTAGTGTCCTTATGAGAAGAGGAAAAGAGACCAGAGTGCTCTCTCTGCCCTGTGAGGACACAGTGAGAAGGTGGCCATCTGCTAGCCAGCAAGAGGGCCCTTACCAGGAACCAGTCCTACTGATACCTTGCTCCTGGCCTTCCTAGCCCCCAGAACTTTGGGAAATCAATGCCTGTTGTTTAGACCACTCAGTCTGAGCCCTACCGGCGGGCTCATCTTACGAAAGAGGAAATTGAGATGTAGAGTTGTCGAATGCATAAAACTAGGCTGGACCTAGGACCCAATTCCCAAGCCACTGCTGGTTCCACAGTCTCACAGACACACGTATGAACACACACTGTTATACACTCACAAACACATGCTATCATATACACACACATACACTCACACATACACCAACATACACACACGCAGTCACACACATATACATCCACAAACACACGCTGTCATACACTCACAAACACCCACATGCTATCATATACACACATNTACACACAGTCACACATATACTCATATATACACTCACAAACACTGTCGTACACACACTCACACTATCATATACATATATACACTCACACATACACTCATATACACACAGTCACACATATACTCACATATACACTCACAAACACACACTGTCATACACTCACACTATCATATACACATATATATACACTCACAAACACACAGTCACACATATACTCACATACACTCACACACACGCAATTACACACATACATATACACTCACAAACGCTATCATGTACACACATATACACTCACACACAGTCACAAACATACACATACACTCAAAATATACACTCATAAACACACTATCATATACACACATACACACACATACACTCACACACACCTACATTCTCCCATATACGCTCACGAACACACACTGTCATACACTCACACACACACTTACACATTCACACAATCACATATATACTCACATAAACACTCATGAACACACAGTCATACACCCACAAACACACATACACTTACACACATAGTCACATATATACTCACATATACACTCATGCACACACACAAACTCACAAACTCAGTGTCATATACACACATATGCACTTACACATACACTTACATACACACACCATGTCACACACACATATGCATCCACTTACACACTCACACTTCATATATGTCCTTCTAAGCACAGATACGCTTTCCATTTCTGACAGTATCAATAATTCCTGATTAGTGAGACCAGTGACTTACAGAACCTTCCTCTTTTCCAACTCTTACCAATTTTTCAGTGACATGAAATATAGAATTTGGCCATTTCCCATGGGGCTTCAGCCAAGGGACGTCACTAAGAGCTGTATCTCAGCTTTCCTCTGCCTTCACACTCTCAACAGTAATGCTGCTCAGTATCCCCAGTGATCCCTAATGAGGGGGCTCCTCCACCCAATGCTTTTTACCTTTTCGGGGTAATTAAAGCAGAAGCATTCAAGGTTTCAGTCCCCATGTTCCCTCCTCAATCCAGCTACAGAGGGGAAATACTGGTCTGATTGGGCTGTGTTCCATAACGCTGACTGGGCCACGCTACTCGTGGGCAAGATCTCCATGCATTAAGATCTCCATGCAGTCTGCATCTCATGATTAGACTGGGGTTCTGGAATGCATTGAAACTCATCTCATGATTAGACTGGGGTTCTGGAATGCATAACCCCAATCTAATCATGAGAAGCCACAAGACAGACCCAAATTGAGAGGGATTCTACAAAATACATGACCAGCACTCTTCTAAGGTGTCAAGATCATGAAAAACAAGACTGGAAAGCCATCACAGACTGGAGGAGACTAAGAAGACCTGACAACTAAATGCCACGTGAGACCCTGGAGGGGACCGGAAACAGTAGTAGAAGAGCTGGTGACAATCTGAATGAAGTCTGTAATTTGGGTAACAGTATCGTACCAATGTTAATTCCCCTCCTCTGCCAATGCAATGAGGGGTATGTGAAAGGTTAACATTAGGGGAAGCTGGTGAAGAATATACAGGAACTCTCTACTATCTTGACAACTTTTCTGTAAGTGTAAGGTTCTTTCCAACTAAAACATTTAACTTAAAAAAAAAAAAAAAAAAAAAAAGGCCATGCCCAGTCTATATTACAACGTTCACTGAGAACATGCTGCTAGCACAGACCTGGCAGTGAGTTGCTCAGGGAAGGTATGCACTGTAGTCATGCACTTGCTGGTACTGTTTATTAGGTGCAGACATGCCAAATAAGAACCGAGTTACAAGCATCCAAATCAATGACATTTTAATAAATAGCTTACATATATATATGCACACACACACAGATGGCAATAAGAGATTTATTCTAAGATCTGTGCAAAAACGAGTTTGCCTAGCAAAACAAATTAACATGTTGGGTTTTAAACTATTGATATTTGGCATATAACCCATTGGAGTTTTGTTTTTTCTATTACAGCCACAAAAATAGTTTTTGGATAAAATTCGAATCACTTCTGCAGAGAGAAAAGACCTGGATCCCACAGAACAGTTAGAGAACCACTAGTGCATAAACAAGCATCACACACAAACTGTCATTTTATAGATGGGAGTCCAGACAGGCTTGACCGAGGTCACACAGCAAGTTAGGATGAGAACCTAGGTCCCCTGGCTTCTGTTTCTGAGCTCTCTGCACCAGACGGGTCAAGGACAGCCCCAGCAATGGAGCCTGAATCCCCGGACAGCCTGGTACATCACTGCAAAACAGGAAAGGCCAGGTTGGCTGGGGCAGCCGAGGGCGCATGGTCCCACGGCTCATGCAGATAGGGCTGGTCAGGAAGAACACAATGGCAATTCTGAAGAGCAAGTGTCAGGCAGCAGCTCTCTAAGGAGGTCACCACAGTCCACAGGAGGGATTGGATGGAGGACAGGGTGTGAGGCAGCTGGTGAGTGAAAGACCACCTCCAAAAGCATGGAAGAAAACTCCAGGCCTCTGCAAGATAAGGGAGCAGAGGTGACAACACCTTGGTCCAGCTGCTCTATTGAGCTGCTTTGTTGAAGGACTGAGTTAAACAGCAGATCGTGCCAAGGCTGCCACTTCCTGCCATTCACACCATCCCAGAGAATCCTTCCCTGAGCATCTAGATAACTGTGATTCATAGGTAAGATTATCTGACTCGTTTGTTAGCTGTTTAGTGTCTGCTCTCCCCCATTCGAACATCAGCAACTTGTCTGTTTTCTTCAAGGCTGAATCCCAGCCCATAGAATAGTGCTTGGCACATAGTAGGCACTCAATAAATAGCAATTGTATAGATGAGTAAATGGACTCTTCCCACACCCGACGTGTCTCTGACCTTGTATTTTTCTACATCAGAGATATTCCTAGATGCATCTCAGAGTCTGTTTGTCAAGAAGCAGAGGCTTTGATGGAAAAGTGCTTTGCTGAGAACATTTCAGGCAGCATTTTTCTTCTGCTTCATTTTCTCTTCCTAATGTGTGACAGGATGGCACCACCGGCTGCAAGCCATCCTGAGACCACGCTGCTTCCCTCCCGGGACTGTCACATCCACCGCATCTGGTTTACAAGCCAAACACTGATATCCTGTCCTTGGGTAAACCCTAACATTCCTGTCAGATGGTTTCACTGTCTTAGGAATTCAGCACTTAGAAGGATATTGAAAGTATAGCCCAAGGCTAAAAGAGACTCGGAATTTCCTACATTGAATTGGGGACTTCAGCATCACAGACAGATGTTTTTGGCATAGTCTACTTGGTGCAGCCCTCATAAACAAGCATCACACACAAACTGTCAGAGTTCTAAGTCCCTGCTATTTACGACCTTGGGCATGGGAACTGCCATCTTTCCTCCAGATGAAGAATGAAAGAAAGACACTCAAGAATAATGAAATAAGGGACTCTTTCAAGATTTATTAGGTAGACCCATATTCTTGATACAGAAGTGAATTTTGGGTCACTGGGGATAGGATTAATTTAAACAAATGGTGCCAAGACAATTGTCTATCCACACAAAGATACTCCACTGGATATCCCAATGGGATACCCAGGGAAATGTGTGAATCACTACTCTTATATCACATAAAAATCAATTCCAGGTGCCTTGAAGACTTAAATACAAAAAGCCAAAATTTTTAAAACATTTAGAAGATAAGATAGAGGAGTATTTTTACGAACTCAAAATCAGAAAGGGATTCTTAAAACGCAAAAAGAAAAGATTGATACATGTTGACTACTCTAAAATCAAGAACTTCTGTTCAAAAAGGAAGAAGAATTTTGAGGTATCAAAAGATACCATTAAATAAGTAAATAGCAACTGGAGAAAACATTGAAAAGATATTTAATCACCCAAGGATTAGTATCTAGAACACAGAAATAATTCTTAAAAGTCAAAGAAGGCCGGGCGCGGTGGCTCAAGCCTGTAGTCCCAGCACTTTGGGAGGCCAAGACGGGCGGATCACGAGGTCAGGAGATCAAGACCATCCTGGCTAACACGGTGAAACCCCGTCTCTACTAAAAAATACAAAAAACTAGCTGGGCGAGGTGGCGGGCGCCTGTAGTCCCAGCTACTCGGGAGGCTGAGGCAGGAGAATGTCGTAAACCCAGGAGGCGGAGCTTGCAATGAGCTGAGATCTGGCCACTGCACTCCAGCCTGGGCTACAGAGCAAGACTCCGTCTCAAAAAAAAAAAAAAAAAAAAGTCAAAGAAAAGACAAAACCCAAAAGAAAAAGAGCAAAAGGCATGAGAAATGATGCCACTAAAGAGAGGAAATAGGAAAAACAAAACTAAGGAGAGGAAATAGGAAGAGAAGGTCAATTTCATTAATAGTCATGAGAATATAAATTAGGAGCACAATATCATACTCACTATATTGGCAAAAATTAAGAAACTCGAGAGTAACAAGTGGTGGTGAGGATGTGGAGACATGGGGATTCTTATGTCAGAAGTGTATAATTATTTTGTCAGGAGTATATTCAGGCATTTTGGAAAATAATATGGAAACACCTTGAAAGTTAAAATTGCATCTACCATAAGGTGAGTGATTCCACTCCAGGTACACATCCTAGAGAAATTCTTACACATGTGTACCCAGAGTCATATGCAAGATATCCACAACCATAATGTTCCCATCAAAAGCCTGAAATAACCGACATGCCCATCAGTGAGAGAGTGCATAGTAAGTCTGGTATCTTCACACAATGGAAAAGTAGGTGACGGTGAAAAGTGAATGTAAGTATAGACACAAGGATAATCTTAGAACCATAATGTTGAATAAAAAGCAAGTTTCAAAGGACTATCATCAATATGTCTTTTTTAAACTCAAAATCAAGCAGAATGAAACAACATATTGCTTAATAATTCACACAGATGAGGAGGTGAAATGGTATTTTAAAAGTTCACGGAATGATACACATAAAATTCAAGATAGTGGTTGTTTTTATGGAAGAGCAGGGCCATGGAATCTGTTGGGGGAGGACAATGCCGACAGCATCTATCTTATTGGTAAAACTCTGATTTTTAATTTGGGTGGTGGCTTCAGCAGTGTGTGTTTCATTAGTATGCTTTATTTGTTACATTGTTATATAGACTCTACATATACTTATTAATAAATTTATTAAATATTATATACTAAAATTTAAAATACTAAGAAAGAATGTGAGGGAAAGCCATCTCTGGTCCCAAATCTCATTATCTTCCCTGAAATACATTTGCCCTTTGGGGGCATGTTGAGATTGATTAAGGCCAGATCAGTTCAAATTATAAAATCATTATTATTCATTCATTTACCAAAAATTATAGAGCATCTACCATGTGCCTGCCCTGAGGACTGGTCACTGAGCAGGACAAACTTGGCTCTTGCTCTCACTTTGACAGAGCTAAGACTGTAGGAGCTAACCTGAGTCCTGGAGAATTGTCTCCTTCCTTCACTTCCTCTTGGACAAGTAATCTCCATTTCCTTCCCCATAGTGCTGCTGTCTTCTGAGAAGAGGCAGTGGACAAAGGACAAGGACCTGTCTTGGGAGGAGCTTTCAATACAATCTCTTCTGGGGTCTAGAATCTGCCTCCCAAATAAATCTTACTTTATAATTAGACTTTCTTTGGCCACTAGACTGTCCCCCTTATATGGTTTGGCTATGTCCCAACCCAAATCTCATTCTGAATTGTAGCTCCCACAGTTCCCACGTATCATGGGAGGGACCCAGTGGGAGGTAACTGAATCTTGGGGGCAGGTCTTTCCCATGCTGTTTTTGTGATAGTGAATAAGTTTCATGAGATCTGATGGTTTTATACAGGGGAGTTCCCCTGAGCATGTTCTCTCTTGCTTGCCGCCATGTAAGATATGACTCTGCTTCTCCTTCATCTTCTGCCATGATTGTGAGGCCTCCCCAGCCATGTGGAACAGTGAGTTCATTAAACCTCTTCCCTTTATAAATTACCCATTCTCAGCTATGTCTTTATTAGCAGCGTGAGAACAGACTAATACGCCCCCCCAAGTAATTAAAGCCTGTAGGCCTTTCTATACACCTGGCTGATGCCATCTGCTTAGACTGCAACAGTCTGAATTTGGATCCTGGCACCATGATTGAAATGTGAATGTAAATGGCTTGGAGCTCCGTTTTTCACGAGCGTTGGTGTGAAGCTTGTGTCCCGCCCTATCCTTCTCAACACCTTGGTGTGTTTAAGCGACCTGCTGACTCCTCAACACATGGTCTCCCTTGGTGTGCCAGGGCCCTCGATCCCTGCTTGCTTGCCACATGCTATCAGAGTCTGACGACACCTGGCCAGTCCTATATAAAGGGGAAGTGGTGACTGATGGCCTTGCTCTGCCCAAGCTGCTGCTGTGAAACCTGCCTGGAAGACACTGACAGAAGCTCTAGCCCTCCCTTGTGCTGAGAAGAAAGGCTCCAGCCCTCTAAGGGTGGTGACTATAGGAACAACAGCTCACCCCTTCTGTCAGCTGAGCCATCCCCAGCTTGGAGAGGTGAGATGCCACCTCCGCTAACTTCGTTTTTTGGCTAGAAATATCGATTTTCTTCCTCATTGAGTCTGAGGAGGTAGCACTAGAAAAGCCTACTTGTGCTTTTATCATTCGGATCTCTGGGTAAATTCTTACTTACCCAGAGACAAAAAGAACCTGTTCTAAGCTGCAACTTAGACGCAAAAATTCGATATTAAGCAGGCATAGAGAAGGCTGAAATATGGGTCTGTCCGAGAAGATGGTGAAAGGGGATTGCAAGTAGAGACTGACAGCCCCAAAAACTCGGAGAGACCCCCAGACAAGTCAATCAGAAGTGCCCAGGGTAACTTTCCCATAGAATTTTCTGCCACAGTGGAAATGCTCCATGATTTTATGTCCAATATGGTAGCCATGTGTGTCTCTGGAGCACCTGAAATGTAGTTAGTGTGACCAGGAAACCGAGTTTCTAATTTTGCTTGATTTGAATTAATTTGAATCTGAAGAGCCACATATGTATTACTGTATTAGACAGAAAGCTCTAGAAAACCCTAAATTAAACTGAAAAAAAAAAAATGAGGGTTGTCAGTAAGGGATAACCACCACGAGAGGCTTTCAGCAGGTTCTGAGCCAAGTTTAGAAACTTTGCATGGGCCAGGCTTCAGCAGGCCAGGGGAAGTGGAGTTTCTACCTGAAGCTGAGGGGAAATCCAGCTCCATCTCCACAAAAATAGTATTTTCTAGATACTGAGAGAAGAGGTTAAAGATAGATGTAAAGAAGCCGTCACTGTGTTGTTTATTATAACCCAAACACTGGAAGTAATAGGATCAATCCAATAAAGACTGCTGAGCATATATGATAGAACATTACATGAACATTAAAAATCCTCCTGTCAGCTGAGCCATCCCCAACCTGGAAAGGTGAAATTATTTGATCACATAAGTGAAAGAGTAGAACATAATATATATGTATATATATGATGATCAAAATTTCATGGAGGTAAATACACTATATATACATGTACAGAAAACAGCTTAGAATGAAATATAATAAACTATCATCAGGAGTCATTTCTAGGTGGTAAAATTTTGAATACTTTTACTTCTTTTTTTATATTTTTTGTATATTCCAAATTTTCTGTAATGGTCATTTGTTATTTTATAGCAAAAAAAAAAAGTCCTACTTAAAGGATGTTCTAAAGAACTTTTAATAGTGTAGCAAATGCAACTTATTGATAAGCAAACAAAGCATGATATGATATTGTACATGTAAGTTCTATCATAACTACATAAACCATATGTGAAAAGATTGGAATGTTTGCTATGCTCTCATGAAATTACATACCTTTCTACTACAGTACTCTTTTCTGTAGCCATCTTTTCTGCAATTAGATGTGTATTATTTTGTAACACTGGGGTGGAGAACTCTAACTCATCTGGATGAATCTGCAACCCCAAATATTTAAACAGGAATGTTCAGGCCCTTCCCCCAACCCTGGGTAGACTTGAGCCTTGCCCCTCCCACAGCCTCTTGGGGACACAGTGGCAGTTTCTCACCCAGCACCCTCAGTGGGCTCCTGACATTCCCAGTGCCAAAGTGGATGGCTACTCACCCTTTGGAGCTGACCTTTTCTCCTCCATCCCCTCCCACTCCATTACCACAGCGATTCATTGAAAGAGATCAATAAATATGAAAAATAATTGATTTTCTACTCCCCTCCACCCCCTTCTTTCTCTGAGTAAGTCTGTCTGACATGCATAACGGGAATCAAACCAGAGAGGAAGTGCTGTGGCTTCCCTGGTGGGACATTGTGCTCTCTCTCCCTCTCCGAGGGCCCCTCCCTCTGCACTTTCAGCGATTTCAAGATCCGCACATTACTCTTTATCAACTTGGCAGATACTATTGCCTCTTCCGGCTCACAAGCATCCGTGCTGGGCTCCTCTTGTCTGCTTCCTCTCCTGCTAAGATCCCAACACCAGCAACTCACCCAGGGCCCGCCGAGGCTCAGGCTGCAACTGCACTACCCAGTCCTAGGAGGATAGAAAACCCTAGCAGCTGGTTCATCAGGCTTGATGGTGCACCCCAGAACCTTCCTTTAAGGAAGGAGAATCTCCAACAGATTCCCCTCTCAGTAGAAAACCTCATTCCCTTCATCCCAAAACAGAGGAGCTCAGAGTTGTAAGTGGACCCGAGTTGAGTGGGAACCCCACCAAACCACCTCCCTCTGGAGCCCAGCTTTATACAGTAGACAGAACACTGGCATTTACAGGCTTATCATTTGCTATTTTGACCCAGGAGGTCCATTACCCAAAGTAATGTGCAATTTTACTAAGGCATGAATTTAAATTGTTTTTGCTGCATGGTTGATAAGGCAAAAGAAAACTGAAGGTGTGTCAATAATGAAATGGTCATTTGGAAGGGAAACTGAGGCATCAAGAGATGAAAGTATGGGTACAATGGGTCCTTAAAAGCTCTAATTTCAGACCCACAGCAGAGCATTCAGAATGGTTGAAACAGAAGCTGATCTGGATTTATTAAAATGTCAGTTTCTTGATACAGTGACCTGTTCAACAAAGTCTTAACTGTTAGTCTCCCACCAATTTGGAAAACACACATACACACACACACACACACACACACACACACACACACACACAGTTTATTCATATCTTTAAACTACACTGCTTGCCCTTAAAGTTATCCATTCATTCAACCTTCTAACTGTGAAATTCAAATGACTCCCATTGGATCCTAATGGCCCTGGTCCCAGATCACCAAACAGTAACTGTGATGGTTAGTATTGAGTGTCGACTTGATTAGATTGAATAATGCAAAGTACTGTTCCTGGGTGCATCTGTGAGGGTGTTGCCAAAGGAGATTAACATTTGAGTCAGTGGACTGGAGAGGCAGACCCACCCTCAATCTGGGTGGACACCATCTAATCAGCTGCCGGGCTGGCTAGAATAAAGCAGGCAGAAGAAGGTCGAATTAGCTGACTTGCTAAGTCTGCTGGCCTTCATCTTTCTCCTGTGCTGGATGCTTCCTGCCCTTGAACATCAGACTCCAAGTTCTTCAGCCTTTGGACACTTGGACTCATGCCAGTGATTTGTCAGGGGCTCTCGCACCTTTGGCCACGGACTGAAGGCTGCACTGTTGGCTTCCCTACTTTTGAGGTTTGGGGACTCGGACACGCTTCCTGGTTCCTCAGCTTGCAGACAGTTTATTGTGGGGGACTTCACCTTGTGGTCGTGTGAGTCAATTCTGCCCTTCATATATCCATATATCGTATTAGTTATGTCCCTTTACAGAATCCTAATACAGGAACCCTCTAGGAAACACTGCTCCTGGTGGACATCTGTGAGTATGGCATCGAATCACTGTGGCCAAATGGACCCCCCCTCATCCATTAATCTTTCTTCTTATTTTCATCTGCCTCAAACCATCTCCATATTTCCCTCCTTACCTCTGTTTACCTAAACTTTCTTGGCATGGCATGGGCCAGCCTGTGACACTGGTGAGCACAAATTACATCTCAGGGAGTGGGGACATGCCACCCTGGGCCCAAAGCACAAGCCACACATTCTGCAGGAATAACACACACCCCCTTTTGGATGCAGTGCATAATTTCTTCCTGTGTGTGCACTTGGGACTAGAACTCCTTAACACTTGGCTTACCAGTCAAGTGGTAAGCGTGGAGGAAACCGAGCAGATGGAAGACGAGTGGGGCCCAGGTGCATGGAGGAGGGCTGAGTCAGGAAGTAGGAAGAGGAAGAGCATTTGGGGAAGAAGCAGGACTTGAGCAGTGAGAGTCATTCAGTGGGATTCATTTCGGGGCACCAAGTGAAACTTTGCCAGTCCACCAGCTGATGACACAAACTGCGTCATTACAAATTCATTTCTGTAGCTCAAGGTTTAAATCTGCTAAAATGCAAATGTCTTGGTAACACTTTAAAAAGAGGTCAGTGTTTTATTCAGCTGTGAATGTGCCTCCGCTTCCTGGAGGCTGGCTTTGATCAAAAACAGGAGAGGAGTAGGCACCTTGAGCGAGGAGGGGGCCAATAACCAGAGGGAGCTGAAAGAGCCCAGCAGTGGAGAAGGACAGGGAGCTCACCATGCACCGCACAGCTGCTCCCCAAAACTCAACCTCAACCTCTTCATCTTTTGCTTTCTTTTGATTCTCTTTCCTCTATTCTGCATCTTTTCCCTTTCTACACATATGAATCCCCATTCCAGCCAGTATGGCTACAGGTTTCCCAACTTGTCTGCCTCATAGCTTAACCGGGACATGTGTCCTCAGGACTTCCTGGGGCAGTTTTTAAATAAGCTCTCCTTTAACACTCTCCAGCTCAGTAGCTGTATTAGTCTGTTCTCACATTGCTATAAAGAACTACCTGAGACTAGGTAATTTATGAAGATAAGAGGTTTAATTGGCTCAGGGTTCTACAGGCTGTCCAGGAAGCATGGGTGGGGAACCTTCAGGAAACTTTCAATCAAGTCAGAAGGCAAAGGGGAAGCAGGCCAAAGAAGGAGGAAGAGAGAGCAGGAAGAGGTGCTACACACTTCTAAACAACCAGATCTCGTGAGAACTCACTCAGTATCACGAGAACAGCAAGGGGGAAATCTGCCCCCATGATATAATCACCTCCCACCAGGCTCCTCCTCCAACACTGGGGATCACAATTCAACATGAGATTTGGGCAGGGACACAAATCCAAACCATATCAGTAGCTTTGTGTTTCTTCCCTCCCTATTTCCTACTTTTCTTTCATCCTCCTTTTTGTTTCCTCTCCCTCCCTCTATTCATCTTTCCGTCAATATTGATTAGGTGCCTGTTTACATGGTAGGCATGGGGAGGTATAAAGATACGTAATACACAAACTAAGCCATCATTCTCCTTTCATTCAAAATTCACTTCAGAAGTTAAACTCAACCTTAGAAAGCAGTAAGCATGTGGGTTTTAATTCTAGTTCCTCCTTTGACCCCTCCACTGCCTCCTCTCAGTAGACCTCAAGCAATTAAATCAGTTTCAATGCCTTGGTTTCTCTATTCATAAACAGGGACAGGAGTAAAATAGATCCCTATTTTTTCCTTCACAACCTTGAAGAGAAGCATATTCATTTGTCTATAGGAGCATACTCATTTGCATCCCTCTAGGAACTCACAGAAAACCAGGTGGCAGTATTAAACATACCAGTGAAAGATATTTCAAAATTCAGAGAATGTCTTTCTATTTTGTATATTAATGGTTTGGTAAATCTACCCTAGAGATTGTGTAATAATATCTCATTTTAAAGTAAACTGAATTCATTATTTTAGTTTAATGCAATCAAATATGTAGGTATATGTGACTTTTGTTTTTTCCATCTCATACTTTGAAAAAGAGCTTTCAATAAAGATTCCAAAAAAGGTTGCATTTTTCCCACTAGAATTTTCATTGTCTAATAATTATTATATCGCTCAAAGCATGAGTTATATCAAGACTTTATGGATTTTTCTGAGTGGCAGCATGCTGTGCCAGAAAGAGCATTAGACTGAAAATCATGAGACCTGGATTCTAAGTACAATATTGCTATTTACTAATTCTTTATCCTTTTAGTTAAAGTTCTCTTGGTAACCAGTAACAGAAACCAGCTCTAAATGATCTTTTATTTTTTATGAAAAATTTATTGGAAGGCCCCTGGTGTACGAAATTGAAGAAAGAGTTGGACAACCAAGATACGTGAAGGGAGGACATAAGACTGGCTCCAGCACTCAGCATTAGGAGAGCATGGACTTCCTTCCAATTGTGCCACCCTTCACAGACCTACCCTCAAGAAACCTTCAGCCTGAGTCCCTGTGTCAAATGTCAAACTCTTGAGAAAGAGACTGATAAGCTCAGCACGAGGCCAGGAGAGAAAACCTGCTATCTCTGGGGTCTAGGTCAGGAGGAATTACAGCCCAGATGTGGCCCTGAGGCCTCCCCCTATACTGCAGTCATTCTCAGGAATGAGGGACATCAGTAGAGCTGGGAAGGCCTGATATGGTTTGGTTGTGTACCCACCCAAATCTCATCTTGAATTGTAGCTCCCACATGTCATGGGAGGGGCCCAGTGAGAGGTAATTGAATCATGGGGGTGGGTCTTTCCTGTGCTGTTCTAATGATAGTGAATAAGTCTCACAAGATCTGATGGTTTTATAAAGGGGTGTTCCCCTGCATGAGCTCTCTCTTGCCTGCCGCCATGTAAGATGTCCCTTGCTCTTCTGCCATGATTGTGAGGCCTCCCAAGCCATGTGAACTGTGAGTCAATTAAACCTCTTTCCTTTATAAATTACCCAGTCTTGGGTATATCTTTACTAGCAGCATGAGAACGAACTAATACAAAGCCACTCCAAGAGGCCTCTGCCAGTGTCTTTGGGTCATTACCCAGTCCCTGGGCCTCTGTTCCTTCTGTAAATGCCAGACATTTGACTAGATTATTTGAGATCCTTCCTAGCTTCTTGACCCTATGGTTCATGGTGGCAGTCCCTAGTGCTTCTTGAAAGTAATAATGGGACTACTTGGACATCTTTCAATATTTCCAAAAATGAAACAGAAATTTGTATTGGAGACAGGTTTGCCCAGGCACAGTAAAAAAAAAATTATGTCTCAATATATGGCCTAAAATTATGTCAACCAAGTAGGATGGCAATGGTATTTTACTGATCAGAAGCTCTGATTGGCAGTTAAATTTTGATTAACATAAGATGGAATAATAATCATTGTTTAATCAATATATCTTGATTGAAAAAAAATGTCTTGTAAGATCACTTAGAAGTTAAAAGTATTGGCATCCTTCATGTATGTTGCAAGAGGAAGCTTAATTTATTTTTGGGAAGTTAGAGTACATTTTCTCACCCACACCCACAGACACATACAAGATAACTTGGAAATTAAGGAGCTGGTGGCTGCCTCTACTCAGCCTCCAGAATAAAAAGCCCACATGTATCCAGTCACGGTGTCAACACCCGAAGTTGTTGTAAAAGCCCATATGCATTTAGCCATAGTGTTAACACCCAGAGTAAGAAGGTGAGCTTCAGCAGTAGGCCTTTGTAATAAGAAGGCTACATTTCATCTCAGAAAAGCTACCACCACGCGTTTACCCTCTCTAAAGAAACTCAGAAGGAGAACTTGAAGCCTAATAAATATGTGCCACTTTTGCTCACTGTCTGGACATTAACCATTAAAACACTTTTAAAATGACAGGGAGCCATAATATATTATTTTGTCTTAAAGAAAGGATGAATTTGGGGCTAGTCATATTCTTCCTGTAGCTAGTGTTGTGTCCATGGATCCGTCACCTCTGCCTCTGAGCTTCAGTTTCCTCCTCTGCAGACTGAGAAGCTGAATATGAGGCTAAGATTCTTTCTAGCTCTAATTTTCTGTGTTCCAAAAACATGAGGCATTACTTGAGCTCTTCCTATGTGCCTGGCACTATTCTAGGTGATTATAAATACATAGTATGTCCTTTAATCTCCAGCAACAATGCATCCTTTTCATCCCTGTTTTATGAAAAAGGAAACAGATCCACAAAGAGGCCAAGCTAGGGAGGAACAGAGTCAGATATCTGTGTCCTGAAAGGTACTCTGAGCCTGATCTGCTCAGGCACTGGAAGCATCCCTACATCCTCTTTCTCCAATTTCTTCAACACAACATGAGCAGACGCTTGCATGTGCAGTTCTTTTCATCTTTCCCCTGACATCACCCCTAATCACCTAAGTTACTTTTCTCTGAATTGCCTGCAATTTGTCTTCATCTTTATAGAACAGAAGAGATGATGGCAATGCACCTTCCAGGTGCAGTTTCCTTGGGGACCCTTGAACAAGGAGGTAAACTTCTTCTGTGGAAGTCTCCTACAGAAGAGTAGAGGGTCTATCTGGATGGTGCTGCCTAAGAGGCAAGAAACCACAGGACCCAAAAATAGCTACGGAGCACCACTGGGGATAAATGCCCAACAAATGAAGGGGTGGGGAAATATAGCCCAGGGAATAAGGTTAAAGAAATTGGAATTTGCTCACCTAAACATAGTAAAACTGATCAATATTGGGAGACACTTCTCCATAGGACTCAGCTTTTTGCGTGTCTTGAAAGCAAGGTGTTATCTTATGTTTCTTATGTTCTAGATTACCTTTTCAAGAGTATTTCTATAGCAAACATCCCTGGAAGATAGAGATGGGGTCTCACTCCAGAGTGAAGAACAGGAATGTTTACTGCCCATTAGAAAAGATTTGGATTCTCTAAGCTCAGGGTTTCTCTCTTACAATAAAACTTGCTCTATGTACAGGTTTTATCTGGCCATCTTCATTCCCACCTTGTGGGAACTGGGTCCGGGGAACCAACACAAATAAGCTGATAACCTGGATACTGCTTTTGCTGTGAGTAATAAAACTTTTCATCTCTGATCCAGGAATCTCATGTCTTTCACCAACTTGAACAATAACAGGCTAACTATTACATTTTAAGTAAAGTAAAATCTCAGACCCTTCACAACTCTTGGCATTAATAGACTTGAGAACAAATTTCAATAAAAATAATAGTATATCTTCAAAAAGAGGTCAATAAACTTTATTTCTCGCTTCCTGGAAACTCAAGAATATCCTCTTCTACAGTAGGAAATGAGATGTGGATCCAGGCCTTTGTATTGCTAAATTTGCTAATACTTATATAGCTTGCCAAGGGCAATTTTGGAATCTCCTATCCCAGAATATTTTAAAGGATAATCTAGATACCTATCCACGTGATACAGATCAGGCCTAGACACACTTGAATGCAAAGGCAAAGGCAGACACTATCATGGCACTAGCAACACTATAATGTCTTAAAAAGCAACTCTGTTCATGCACAGGCCCTTAACTTGGTTCTTTTTTCACATGAAATATCCACAACCCATGAGGCTTTCTCCAATGAATTAGCTCAAAGCTGGTCAACCCTAGTCAAAATCTTGATGGTTCCCATGACCCAGTTAGTCCCCTTTTTAAGAAGTGAATAAGCCTTTTTAAGAAGTGCATCCTACCACTGTAGCTTAAGGCCTGCCTGGAGAAGCTGCTGATGGATTTGGAAGATCACCAGGATAAGGACTAGATTGGTGCCAATCTCCAGGACCTAGAAGCTTGGGCTCCTGCCCTCCTCACTTCATGGTCCTTCCCTATTCTCTTCTCTTCTGTCTTCCCCAAAATGTCCTCATAAGCATGGCTTGAGGAATATCAAGTAAGGGCTTGGACAGCCCCAATGATTCATCATTTCTCAGATGGTTAAGTGAATGATGATGTCGTGGAGCTCTGATCACTAAGGTCTGACAGGCTCATCTCCTTGTTCAACACAGCACTTCCAATGGCCACTCCTCTATACACATCGTTTCTGATGATGACGTCAAAGGATTTCACATGAAACTTGCTACACATGTCTATATCATTAGCACTACTTTACCCTTGTACAGATCTTCACCTCTTGCAAAGCACTGTTAACTCATTTGATTTGAAAACCCTATAGTCATGGCAAATATTAAACCCATCTCATAGATGAAGAAATGGAAGCTTATAGAGGTTAAATGTGTTGCTTGACGTCACAAGTTTGCTGTTATGTGGCATTGTTAAAACGGAAACTGAAAGTGAAACCCAGATGCCTCACTTCAGGCCCACGACCCTTTCTGTGCTGTGCAGAGTGGGGATGCAGGCAGCAGCCAGGGCTGAGATGGCCTCATTTTAGAAAAACTTTACAAAAAACAAGAACATTTGTTCAAGGTCACATATCATGTGAGCTCCATTGATCCAGACACCAGGAAACTACAGAAGGATTCATCTGTGCTCAGTCTTTTGCAATGTTGGTAGTTGGCAGAATGTTCTCGGGGAAAAGGAGAGAGAAGGCAAATGCTCTGGGGACACTGACAAAGCAGCTTGCCCTAACAGTCCTGAGCCACAATGCCCAGAGCATGCTGTGGAGACTGGGGACCAGAAATGCCACCCTCAGCCCTCTGGCCAGGCCTTGCTCCTGACTGTCCAGCCAAGGCTGGCTCAGCTGCCTGGAAATCTTATGGCTCTGGGAAATGACCATGAGTCAACCTGGTCTCTCCCCTGTCTTTGCCTCTGGAACTTGTTTCAGATGGTGGCACTGCCCAGCACTATCTGGCAAGCTGCAGGGCTCCACGCCTGCTCCAGCGTCCATCACTACAAGAAAGCTACATTTTCTCTGTTAGCTGGGGCAATTGGCTGAGCCCGGGAAGAGGGAGACAGGGAAATGAGCATGCTACAGTGGACACTCCACTTGCAAGGGCCCAGGGCATTCAAACACCCAACCATGTCAAAGATTTCAAGGAGAAAATGTTTACAGACACAGAAAAATAGATTCTTTATCCTTCTTCAAACCACTCCAGCTCCTGTATCTAATGCACCATTTCCATAGCATTAGCAGAGAAAAACAGTGGGAAATATTGGTTATTGGATTCTTTTGTTAGAGAAGGCTGGCTTGAAGCTGGCAGACTTTTTTAATCTATCTGTGAGATGATCCTAGCCTTTAGATGGGTTTCTTTGCCAGCCGACTGACCAGATGGAGAGAAACTCTGGAAAACACAGCAGTTCTCGGATGATCTGAAAAATCTGAAGCAACCTACTTAAAACATGAGCTATGGGTACAGGAGAAAGATGGAGGTCAATGCCATGAAGAGCACAATGGATGGGTACAGCAGTTTCTAGAAGAACAAAAAGGAGATTGACACTCCCCAGCACATGTGGGCCTGACCACCCATGCCACACACCTTGCACCGGCCCTCTGAGTCAATACCACCACCCTGTTTCCCGTCCATCACATTCTCTTGCTTATTTCATTGGAGCCTCATTTGGCCCAGGTGTCTTCAGCAGCACTGTCCTGGATCGCCAGTGTCCCTCACCCTCTGGTCATTCCTCTACAGGGCTCTTCACTCAGAAATGTCAGAACTAGAGAGGACTTTAGAATTCCTTCGCTCCAATTTCCTCACTTTATAGACAGAGAAGCTGAGACCCACAGAAGTAAATCAACTTGTTCAAGGTTACCCAGCTACAGTTGGGAGAATTGTACCTAGAATCCATGCATCCTGGACACAAACCAATTATTCTTTCTGTCACACCCCACCTCCTCTGGGCAGGCCTCCTTCCTGAAGCTGAAATGTGGGAACTGGATGCTGAAAACCCACAGTCCCACTAAACCTTGTCCCCTTTGCCCTGTCCTTAGGGAAAGAGAAAAATGAAGTCTGGTTAATGTTTTTCCATCCCAGTACTCTAGGAAAAAAGCTAGAAAGACCAAGAATCCCTCTTTAAAGTATTCATTTCAGCCCCCCAGAACCAAATGGGCTGTTAGAAATAGAAGTGGACCACCCACATTTAAAAAAATCTTGCAGATAAATTGGGCAGGATCTGAAGGAAGTCACTTATGTGTAGAAGGGGTAATAAAGTCAAGCGGGAGGGTTGGTTAACAGGCATCCTTCTGACTCTTAAGTTATGTGCTGCTGGGACTCTTGGAATTGGGAAGGTTTGGCCTGGAGAACATGAGGCTGAGGAAAATGAGACAAGACTTTCATAACTGACTTCCAGTTTCAAAAGAGTTATAGGCACGGATGCCCCAAGGGAAGACAAACAAAAAAGAAACAGGCTTTCGTTATATAAGGAAGATTCAGGTCAGACTCCCTGAGAACTTCCAAACTGTAAACGCAGTAGGCAGGAAATCAAGAAAGAACACAGGGCAGGGAAACCAAATGTCTTGACCTCAGAATCCTTTCAGTCCCAGGGTGCTGGGATGAGGTGGTCCTATGGGGACAGTGTTGATGACAAGAGGGGAAAATCATCAATGTGTGTATCAGGCCATTTTTGCCTTGCTATAAAGAACTACCTGAGACTGGCTAATTTATAAAGAAAAAAGGTTTAATTGACTCATGGTTCCGCAGGCTGTACAGGAATCATTACACAGGCATCTGCTTCTGGGGAGGCCTCAGGAAGCTTACAATCATGGCAGAAGGTGAAGCGGTAAGAGGCATCTCCCATGGAAGCAGCAGGAGCACGAAAGAGACGGAGGAAGTGCTACACACTTTTAAACAATCAGATCTTCCAAGATCACTCACTATCCCAAGAACAGTACCAAGAGGATGGCACTAAACTATTCATGAGAAACCACTCCCATGATCCAGTCATCTCCCACCAGGCCCTTCCTCCAACACTGAAGATTACAGTTGAACATGAGATTTGGTTGGGACACAGATCCAAACTATATCAATGCATTAAGATCATTGTGGAGCTGATCCTGCATCCCTGCTCAACTGGCCACACTGGGACCCTGTCTCCCCCTGATCAAGTTTCTCCAGCTCCCTGGGAAAGATAAAAAGATGGTCAGATAGTGCCATCTTCTCCAACAAGTACAGCTTGGCCAGAGGGGAGGACAGGTTTAGCTCTCCCTCCTATCATGGAGTCATTAAGTTATACACTTAATGGGGGTGAGTCTGTGTCAATAAGATCCGGGTTCTCAGCAGAAGGCTCAGGCACAGGCATGCTGGAGTGGCCTGATTCCTGCACAGAGGGGCAATGTGTGCCCAGACGAGCTGAGGGGCAAGGTAGGGGTGGGGTGTAGAGAAAATCCCAGCTGCAGTGCCCTCTCCTTTCCTCTTTTCTCTCCCTCTCTCCCTGCTCAGTGTCCACGCTAATGAAAATAGGCCTGCACAGCTTCTTCTATAGCCCAAGAATTCGTTCAGAGCAATTTGGAGCCAATTGAATGAACAGGAATAAATGAGCAGATATTGCAGTTTATGGCTGGCTGCTCCAAGGCCCCAGACAGCGATAAGAGGCCGAGGTCCTTTTTATGCCCACAGCAAGAAGAGGGGTGGAATTTGGTCTTTTTAAGGGCAGTAAATAGGAGGCACAGTCGCAAGGAATAGGGTGGGTAATTATGCTCTGTGTTAATACAGGGCTGTGGCCATGCCACCCAGACCTGAGAAATCATTAAGTGATTGAGTAAAAGATTGAAACAGTGGGAGACAGTGATTGCTTTGTTAGGCCCTTGGATAGACAGGGATGAAGTGTCCTCGTGGGAGGGAAAGCCAATTGGTCAGGGGTTGACTTCTGGTCAACCTTGGCTGTTGCCCGTCTCTGTCCCAACACTTACTCAGTCTCCCTAGGCAGCAGAGAAAACAAGGATCTCTCTCACACACACACACAAACACACACACACAAACAGACACGTTTCCCTGAAATGGTACTTGCCCTCTGACCTCCCCTTCCTCCACCACCACTGCTGGGAAGCAAACAGTGATGCTGAAGGCTTCCTTGAAGTTTTCTGTCCTCCCCTGTACAAGGAGAAAGAAGGGGTTTGCCTTGGTCTCTACATGACCTGTCACCAGCTCTTCCTTGTGAGCCAGTGACAGTAATTTCCAAGATAACTGCCAAGGATCACGGGAACATCTGTGGCTTTGGAATAGAAGTTTCCTCTAAGCCAAGTAAACAGCTCTTTTCAGGGCTGCAGTTACAGTCTTGGACTCAGAACTAGAGACAGTGTTGAACAGATATAGTTGACCTTGACCAAGCATCTATACCTCAGTGAAGCATCTTAGGTAGAGACCCCCAGGATCAGCACAAAGAAGAAGAAACAACATCTTTACTAGGACACCCTACATCCTTAGGCATTTTCTCCCCGTCCACAACTCTGAGAATAAAATCAAAGATAGTATTTTCCTTCAAACCCTACCACACACATACTTTGTTCTGCTTTGTAGCTGTAGCACTGAAGCTATAAAAATGAATAAGATTTTGTTCCTGCTCTGAAAAAAACAGAAGTCTTACCGTGGAGATAAATAGGTAAACAGATCATTTCTACCTATAACACAGAAGATTCCATGTTGGAAATGGGTACAGGGTATTAGACGAGCCAGAGAGTGGCACCTAATCCAGCCACATGGCATCACGTGAGCTGAGTCTTGAAAGATTAGGACAAGGAATTAGCCAAGAAGAGGCAAACAGGACTGCACTGGTTGTTCGAGGCAGAGAAAACAGCACAAGCCAAAGCATGGAGGCAGAAAATTGTATGGCTTATTCAGAGAATTACTGTTGGCCCAATATTAGGAAAACATAAGGTGTGGTGCAGATAGATGCACCAGATGAGATCAGCCGTTCCCAGACACCATGCTAGAAAACACAGGCTATTCAATAAATCATGAGTGCCAATGAAGGGCTTCAAACTAGTGTGGGAGGGGCGGGGAAGAGGGTGGATGTGGCCAGATTTGCCTTTTTGGAGAAGGGGTTTGAGGGAGCCTGGGAACAAGGAGGCCAGTTAGGAAGCTGTGATTTAAAAAAAAAAAAAAAAAAAAAAAAAAAGCCCAGTCCACATGAGATGAGGCACAATGGAGGTCTGACCGAGGGCAATTGACTTTAGAGTGTAGAAAAGGGAAAGGTTTTAGGGAATTCTTAGGAGAACGAGTTGGTGCTTGATCGGATGTGGAGTATGACAAAGTCCCAAAAGTGAGGCCGGTGACCAGATTTTGGCCTAGATGAGCCTAGGTGGGACTGACCAGGAAGAGGACAAGGCTTGGGAGAGAAAGAGATGGTTCTACTTATTAGGTGAAGCCCAAGAACTTGGGGGATAACCTGGTGGAGAAATTTCCAGGAAACGTTGAGTCCATGTCACAGCTGCCTGCCACTGTGCAGCTTGGTGGCTTAGAGGAAGGCATTTCGTCTCTCTGGGCTTCAGTGCCTGATCTGTAAACTGCAATAGTCACTCTCCTCAACTCACCTTCTGTAAATAGACTGCAAAGACCAAATATGAAAATGTATTTCAAGCACTTCGCAAATAAAGCTGCTATATAAACACAATGGATTTAAACAGTTTCTGCATTGGGCATTCTCAGGTTTCCCATTGCAGCGAAATGATTTAAAAGGATGAACTCACTTTGTGATCGGTCTGCTCTTTTGACTTGTAAGAGGTGTTTGAAAGATATATGAGTCGACAAGTGTGATTTGCTTGACTTTAACTCTTTTCCTCTTCAGTGCGACGGAGAGGCAGGGATGCATTTCACAGCGCACATGAGCAACTCGGAGGGACCTGGGAGGCCATGTGACTGATGCCTCACTTTACAGAAGAGGACACCAGGCCCAGAGAGAGGAAGAGACTCCCTGGGACAGCATGGGCAGCCAGAACCCACGTGCCGAAACCCCCTTCCCCGCAGCCCTCCCTGTGTGGCAGGGTTGGTACCAACTGCGATGCCACAGCCACAGCCCTCCCCCCATCAACCCAATGGGCTGCCTGTGGGCCTCTGCTCTTCAAAGGAAGAAAGAGCTATTTGGGATAATGGTCGCAGAGCCCTCTGAAGTTCCAAAGAGTTGGAAAAAATACATCTACAGGACCCATATTAATGAGTCTCTCCCTGTTCATTTCAAGCCCAGAACATTTTCTAGATTTAAATAATGCACGACTGAATATGGATGGGATCAGTGACTCAGAGCAGCGGGGTGGAGATGTGGGATTGTTAATAAATTATAGCCCTTGGGCCAGAGTGGGGTTCAAAAGGAAACAGAAGAAGCACAGAAGACAAGATAAATGAGCCTTCAGATGGGAAGGGATAGGGCTGGGAGCAGGAAGAGGCTGCCCTCGACATGGGCAGAGCCTACAGCTTCTGTTGTACGGGTGTGTGAGGGTGTGAGGGTGTGAGCCAGGACAGGATGACCAGATGGCACCAAGAAGGGTAAGGGGAGGACCTGGGCAAGCCCAAGATGTTCAGTCCTCCAGGGCCTGATCCAATGTGAGGATGTGTGGACCCTTCAGCCTTCTATAGGGAGCCCACAAGCAGGAAGTTCCCTGAGGCTGATCCACGAAGCCCAGCTCCTGGGAGATGGTTTTCCCTAAAGGGACTCTGAGGTGATACGCAAAGCAGCACACACCACGTGGGCCTCTTGGCACACTCATATTTAAAGGATCAGAGAATTCCTGCTGTATCAACCTGGCTTGTGCCACTTCCCAAAGCTGCCTAACCACAGAACCACTTCCTCACAGACCTGGCCTTGGAAGATACAGCTGGGGACCATACCTTGGCCCTCTTTCCTGTCCTCATGTGGCCTCTGCTCCTGAAATGACATGATGTTTTCCTATTCTATGGTAGCTCTAGGTACTGGGGTTCCAGGAGCCTTAATAAGTACTTAAGCAGTTCAACTTGTTTGGTATAAACTTGGGCCACCCCAAGCACCCAAAGTGAAAAGTCTGGATTTCTGGTGAGGATGCAGATGTGAATTCCATTTAACCCAATGCAGCAAGTATGTCCTGAATACTAAGTACTCAGCCCTGTAGTGAATTCAAGACACAGTCTCTGGAACGACCACAATCTAGAAGAAGGGGCAAGGCTTCTCCTTTGGGAGGTTCAAGAGGAAGGTTCTATAGATGTTCAGAGAAGGGAGAGAGAAGTCAGGAAGCCTTTTTTTATTGTGCCAAGATAAGCACACCATAAAATTTATGATCTTAACCACTTTTAAGTATACAGTTCAGTGGCATTAAATACATTCACAATGTTGGGCAGCCATTGCCAGAACTCTGTTCGTCCTCCCAGACTGAAACTCTGTGCCCATTACTCCACTAACTCTCCACTCTCCGCCCCCAGCCCCTGGCAACCTCCATTCTACTTTCCATCTCTGTTGATCTGACTACTCGAGGGACCTCATATGAGTCGCATCTTTCAGTATTTGCTTTTTTGAGACTGGCTTATTTTACTTCGCAGAATGTCCCCAAGTTTCATTCATGTTGTAGCATGTATCAAAATTTCCTTCCCTTTTTTTTTTTTTTTTTTTTTTTCTGTGAGATAGGGTCTCACTCTCCTGCCCAGGCTGGAGTGTGATCATGCAATGGCACAATCATGACTCACTGCCACCTTGACCTCCTGGGCTCAAGGGATCCTCCCACCTCAGCCTCCCAAGTAGCGGGAACTACAGATGCACGCCATCATACCCAGCTAGGATTTCCTTCCTTTTAAAGTTTGAGTAATATTCCATTGCACAGACAGACCACATGTTGTTGATCTGGGTAGCTTTCCTGCAGAAGGCAGGAAGCAAGTTTTCCAAGGGGAGGAGAGAGAAGATGACAATTCAGGTGTGGATAGTCAAGGGTGGGGACTCAAACTCAACAGCTCTGTACAGGATCCTCTCAGGAACATGGAAATGAACTGGCTGAGGGGATGCCCATGCATAGCTGTGTGACAGTGTCCACCAAATCCTTGGCCTGCCGGGCGCTGACGAAGTGGCAGAGCCTCCATACCGTAGCCTGGCAAGGACATGGAGTAATCTCCCTGCATTGCTAAAACAAACAAACCAACAAACAAACAAAAACTAGTTACGGGTGGATGGACAGCCCTCCCTCCTGCTCCTAGGAGTCTCTGATTCTAAGGTAGGTTCTGGAAGAATTGCTCAATTGAGAGTAATCAGGACACATTTATTACAGAAGATGGAGTGACCCCATATTCAGGGTGATTCCCTGCAAACATAACAGCTTCTCAAAACCTGCCCCCTGAAGGAAGTCATCCCACTTGCTAACCAAATAACACAGCCATCAGGGCCCAGTCTCTTTGCCTCGGATCATTCTCCCAGTGAGGTCCTGGAAGTCTGTTATGTCACAGAGAGGACCAGCTGCTCTATGCTGAAGGCATTTAAAATGCAACTTGACCACAACCTGCATGATCCCACCCATGGCCCAGGCCAGGTGACCCAGGGACTTTCTCCATCTTCCCTTTGGGGAGCAGGGCTCTGGCCCCACGGGCCTGTCTCCTGCTTCCCTCTTCACTGAACAATGGCCCTCTCATTAGTGGGCCGCCTTCCCTGTCCACAGGCCTTTATTACAGTAACTATGGAGTCAGCCACTGCACTTCTGACAAGAAGGAAAAGAGCAATTAGGGGCTTTAGTCTCTGCCTTGCGGCCTGGCTGACATCATCCTCCCTTCCTCCACCTCCCCACTCATCATTAACCCCTTCTCTCCCTGCTGCCTCCTGGTCAGGAAGTCAAGTCGCGGATGCACGGAGGAAGGAATAATGAGTTGCAGCCCCCACATTCAAAGAGGCCAGGGCCCTGGGGATACTGGGAGAGGGAAGAAATGCCAGGCGGTCCAGAGTCCACAGAGGCCTGGGTAATCGCTGAGGTCACTGGGGAAGCTCACTACCCCTCCTCTGCCAGACCTGGCTCCACGGCCATCACTCACCTGGATTCCAGCACAGTAGAGAAGCCTGCAGGGTTGGGGCCAGTGGCCGCTGCTGTCTGGCCCATCCCCACTGCACATCCCACTGTGACCCACCCAGCCTTGTCCCAGGCATGGCCAAGCGCTGAGAAGGCAGGAGGCAAGGTGAAAACCCAATGGACGTTGGCCATTCCCAGGGCACCAAAATAATCGCCGGATCTTAGAGGATGTCAGGAATTCTTTGAGCCTTTCTTGAGTGCCTACTGTGTGCTAGAAACTGAGGACAGGACAGAATAGAGGCAGACCCTCAGGGAAATTCAGACAGACATTGAGTCAGGTAGCAGGAAGAGCGTTCTGCATGCTCCATGGACAGCATAGGCAGGATGCCAGGACGGTCTCTAAGAGGGGCGTCTAACCCAGTATCAAGCGTCAGGAAAAGTTTCCTCCAGAAAGTAAAGTTTTTGTTAAAGCCAGAAAGATGAGCAGAAGTTAGCTATGGGAAGTGGATGGTGGGGTTGGTGTGTGAAAAGGCCTTACCACGGGAAAGAAGATGGCCTATTTAAGGAGCTCCCAGGGCTCAGTGTGGTTGGAATGTAGCCAGTGAGGCCAGAGATGAAGGCACAGAGGCTATGCCACCCAAGCCTGCCCTCCCCCACCCCACCCACCTCCCAGGCACTGATGGAGAAACCCCTTGTGGGGAATCCCAGGAGACTGTTATTCAGCCTCTGCCAAAACACTTCCAGTGAGGAAGCACAAGGTGGCCCATTTATGCTTAGCTGCAGTTGTTAGAAACGTCCTCCTCAAGCTAAGGTGAAATCTGCATTGGGGTGGTGAATCGGAAAGAACCTGGGGCTTTTAATTTAGACAGACAGGATTTGGAGCCTTTCTCAGCCACTTGCCAGCTCTATGAGCACGTCCACATGACAGAGCTTCTCTGAGACTTTGTCTTCTCATCTGCAAAATGAGAAAATCATATTTACCTTCTAGAGCCGTGTAAGGAATCACTGAAAGAGCAAGAATACAGTTCCTAGCCCAAATATCGGCAGTGCCTAGGCCAAGGCTCAGCCCTCTTTTCTCAGTCATCAATCCTTTTTCCCTCTGAAGTATATAGCATTTGTTAGAAGAGATGACCCTTTATATTTCCGAAGCTTCCATAAATCTCATTATTACTAGTTCCTTGGACTACTCCTCATGTCACATGGTTTTCAAGCCCTTTACCATCTGGGTGTAGGTCCCAGGATAATTCTGTCCCTAACTGTCAGCTGCATGAGGCATGAGGGCAGTGTTGGTCTGTCTCATTCATTGCTCCATCCCTAGCAGTCAGTGCAATGCCCAGCATACAGGAAGCAATCAGTATATATTTATTGAGTGGATGACTATGCTCTGGGCATGATGCTTGTATTAATGCAGCCTATGTGTCCTTCATCTTTAAAGAGTCTGTGTCAGTATCTTGACTCATAACAGGCTAATAGACAACGAGAGCCCTAGGACTTTCATCCATGAGCAGCTAGTGCATTAAGCCTCCCTCATCCTGTCCTTATTCGTCCTCATTTGGTTAGTTTTTGAACTAAAGGCAAGACTTTGATTTATCCCTCCTACATTTTATCTTGTTAGTTTCAGTCCATTGTTCTGGCCTGCCCAGACCTTTTTTGAATCTTCACTCTGTCATCCAACAAATTAGCTCTCCCATCTGGCTTTGCTTCATCTATCAATTTGTTAATCATGCCTCTTATGTCTCCACATATCTGAGGATAAAATGTCAAAGACGACAGACACACTGTAGGGTTCTTTGGGGGAAATGGACAAACATCCTGTGACCCAGCACTAGGGACTTCCTGGTTGACACTGGCTTGTAACCAACACTTCTTGGGGACAGTTGTTCAACTACTGAAGAAGCCATCATTCAGCCTACTTCACTCCATTTTGTCCACAACAATACTACAAGAGGCACCACAAATCCACGCCTCAAATAAAACGCTTGCTACATTAATAATTATCATGTATGAGGGGCCTACCAAGTGCCACACCTACCACACACCCCCTCATTTAAACCTCCCAGCAACACCACAGGGAGCTGCAGTGCAGGGAAGGGAGCAGGTAGGCAAGCCAGGCCACTTGAGTTTTAGTACTGATGCTGCGTCCTCCTGCCTGGACAACAGTGGACAGTGAATTGCCAGAGTGGCCCATTTGCTACAACAAATGACTTCAAAACCTAAGTGGCCAAATACCATAAATGCTTATTTCTCGCTCATGTCACAGTCCAATCCCACGGGTGACCTCCTATAGATGGTTTGGGGACTGAGGCTTCTCATCTAGTGGCTCCTTCTCAGAGGCCTCCACTGGGTCTTCTCCATTCAGCCTAAGTGCAAAGAGGTGGGGGAATTCCAAGGCAGGTGCAGTGGCTTATGTCACTCCGCCCACATTCCATTGGCCAGGCTAGTCACATGACCCATCTCAGCACCCGGGAGGCTGAGAAATGTGGAGAGTGTGGGTGGGGGAACACTCCTCATCTACGTCATTGACATAATAACATTCCCTGCCTCGTAATGTCTGTATCAGTTAGGGATTTCCACACAAGCAGAGCAACAGGTGAGAAAGAGAAAGATTTACTTTAAGGAATTGGTTCATGTGATTGTGGTACTGGCAAGTCTGAAATTTGCAGGGCAGACCAGCAGGCTGGAAGTTCTGGCAGGAGCTGATGTTGCAGACGTGTGTTCAAGGGCAGTCTGGAGGCAGAAATCCTTCCTCTAGAGGGACCTGAGTCTTTTCTCTCATGTTAAAGAAGCCCCTAGTGCTGCGTCACAAGAGGCTTGTCCATTTCCCCAAAGAATCATACAATGGGTCTGTCTTCTTTGACATTTTATCCTCAGAAACGTGGAGACGTAAGAGGCATGCTTAACAAATTGATAGACGAACCAAAGCTAGATGGGAGAGCCAGTATGTTGGATGACAGAGTGAAGATTCAAAAAAAGGTCTGGGCCAGAACAATGGACTAAAACTAACAAGATAAAATGTTGGAGGGATAACTCAATTGACTGGATGAGGCTCACCCACATTGTGGAGGATAATCTGCTTTACTCAAAGCCTTCTGATTTAAAGGTTAATCACATCTTTAAAAAAATACCTTCACAGTAACATCCAGACTGGTGTTTGACAAAATAACTGGGCACCATGGCCCAGCCAAGTTGACATGTAATGTTAATTCTCATCACGTCATTGTGAGAATTAAATGAGCTATGCCTGAAAACTATGTGTCATTCCAATTAGCCCAGCTCCCAATACATAAAACCCAATAAATACTTGCAATTATTATTGCCCCATATTACAGATGAAGAAATTAGGGCTTGAACAAGTAAAATAACTTGCCCAAGACCACTGCTGCCAGACTCCAGAGCTGATTTCTCTCAACTCCTCTCCACGCTCCTTGGGACCAGTTAGTTAAGAGTAGCTGCGGCCTCTGGGTAGAGGTGAGGATGGGGTACAAACTAGTTAGTGGACAGGCTACCTACTGGCAAAGGGTCCAACATGGGAGAGTGTGGTTTGTACTCATAAAAGCTTGCCAACCAAAATATAAACGCATCGCTGAAAAAAATAATGCAGATGTGATACTAGAGATAGAACTGGTTTCTCTCTAGATGAGATATCTAGGACAATGCTTTTTCTTCCTGTGATGTCATAGGCCTCTACGTTCACCAGCATCAGTCTAGGTCAGTGTGATTGGGCCCAGAAGGCTCTAAGTGGCAAGGCTGAGTCTGCTGACTCATGCAAGTCCATTCTGTCACCTGCAACAGGCTCACCTTTGAACATCAGGCAAGAGTTGGCTGATCAGAAGGTGGCGAAGTTGAACCTGAGACCCCAGATTCTGTTCTCAGGCTGGTCACAACCAATGTTTGCAGAAAGTAGGCTAGGAGTGCCCTGCAAACACAAGTGGGTGATAGCAGAATACAGGACCCAGCAAGACAGTGTGACTAGTGGTACACAAACCTTCCCCATGAGGGAGCAACTGAAACCCCATCCTGCAGCAGTGAGCCAGAAGTGCAGAAAGCAGACAACTACAAGGGAGTCTGAGGTGGACGCTGTTCTCTGCTTTCTGATGTTCCTTGCAGCCCTCAGGCTGATCTGCTGAGCCCTTATCGCAGCCAATCTACTGACTCCATCTCTAGATGCTTTTTCCTGCTGAACAGAGCCTTGGACTAGAAATTAAACACTAGACCCTCATCATAAAGCCATCGGTGACACTGGGGGACAGCACTGACCCAACTTGAGTCCCAGTTTTCCTCTCTGCAACATGGACCTACCGTCCTCCAGCCCAACCAGCTGCATGCTACCCTGTTTCAACGTGGCTTTGAAAACCATAAAGCATTGTCCAATGTGCAGCACTATCACTGGCATTATTGTTTTCAGGAAAGAGATTCAAGGCAGCTCCCATCCAACAAGCTTCTCTCTCCTTCCATCTTAGCTGGTGCAAACCGTGGCAGTGATACCCACAGATGCCAGTTCCTCACCATCGATCCACCCAGGTGGATCACAACTGGCTCTATCCTGGTCACCAGATATTTCAGCCAAATGAAGGGGCTCTGAGGAGCAAGCCTTCAATTTCTGCATGCTGTGGTAGGCAATGATGGCCCTCTCTAAAGATGTCCATGTGCTAATCCCCAGATTCTGTGACTATGTCACCTTACATAGCAAAAAGGACTCAGCAGATGTGATTACTGTTAAGGCCATTAAGAAGAGGAGAGTATCCTTGATCATCCAGGTAGATCCCATCTAATGACCCAAGTCCTTAAAAGTGGAGAACTTTTCCCAGCTGTAGTCAGAGGGAGATGCAGCTATAGAAGAAGGGTCCGAGAGATGCAGCAATGCTGGCTTTGAAGATGAAGGAAGAGAGCCAAGAGTCAAGCAATGAGGGAGACCTTTGCAAGATGGAAGAGGCAAAGGAACCACCCTCCCCTAAAGCCTCCAGGAAGGCCCTCAGCCCCACCACACCCTCAGCTTCGCTTGGTGATAGCGAAGTCAGACTTCTGACTTAAAAATTGCAAGAGAGTAAATTTGTCATTTTAAGCCTACATGTGTGAGAATTTGTTATAGCAGAAATCAGAAACTAATACACACACCAGGTGGAGGAAGTGCCCTCTTGCAACCTGGAGCACAGGGAAGGAGTCAGCAGAAAAGGAGAGACCCCGGACAAATTGCTGGGCTCACTCTTCTGCCTCTCCTCCCTCCTTTAAGTAATGACCATCCAGGCTTGAGGAGTTCATGAACTGAGGGGTTAGGGGGTGTTAATGCAGAGAAAGTGATTTCTGGATGAGAAGTTAGAATCTATATCCACATCTGGGCTGGACCCATCTTCATGATCTCAATGTGTTTCTGGGTCTTGTGTGTGTATAAAATATAAAGGAGAATGTGAATGTCTCTCCTATATCCATCCCCCTTCCAAAACTGGAGAACATCCCTTATCTGACTCCTCCTTCCTCCCCTCTCCAGCCAGCATCCACAAGGGATAGTCCATCACCACAGCCTCTCCCCGGTGCCTCCTTCCCAGCCCAGCAAGAGCCAGCAGTCATCCATTCTTAGCTCTTAGTCATCTCTTTACAGCGATGAACGCCATCGTTAGGAGCCTTTCATTATCAGCGGCTTGCACGCAGCTGATGTTGATTTGATAGAATCCAATTTAGCATCCCACTCTGGGCTCTGCTCCATAAGCGTTTGGGTTTAGCATGCACAGGCAGTTTGATGCTGTCTTGATGGCCTTTTAAGCGGCTGAGAAAATTGCTGGCATGGCAATTCAGTGGCAGACAGGCTCCTGGTGGGTGGGGCGGGAGGAATAAGGGAAGGAGCAAGAGACCAAGGGGACATTTCAGCCCATCGCTGTAAAAGGCAGCTAAGTGGTTGGGAATCACACATTGAAAGTGAAGCAGCAACAGACAAAACCTCCAGGGTGTCTGAAGGGGCTTGGCCTGATGAGACCATGGTGGCTTCTTCTGGCAGGCCCAGTACTGCCCCCAAAATCAAAGTGCCTGTGAAGGGCACTTTACCATCCACACACTGCTTTTCTACATGATCTCCCAGTCCCCTGCAGAATGGATAAAGTTCCTAGAGGGCAGTGCTGTGCTGGTAAACATTTAACCTCTGGATCACCAAATTTAAAAGTTCTGATTTGTAGCATTTGCCCATTAACCTGGTGTAAATACTCCCACTATGCCAATTTCAAGCTACCAACGAGATGCTACTGAATGCAGATTTGGGAAGAGATGTCCTCGATGAGATCTGTAGGTTTGAGGGTCATGATGTTATTCTGAATTTGAGCCCATTTTACAACTGAACAAGCTCAGGCCCTGAATGGTTCTGATTTGGTCACGAGCTAAGGGATAAAGCCTTTGCCCCAGCAATAGGCCATAGATGCAAGGCTGCTACACCTCTTTGCTATGGACAGATGTGCAGATCTGAAAAAGTGCTGCCTGGGCCAGAGCCAGGAACGTGGTCGACAGGCAGCCACACCCATCGCCCACACACTGCATTTGAATGTGTGCCTTCTCCTGGGGAAGGGAGAGGTGTGGGATGTTGGGGTGAGGGCAGGGCCACCTCCTCCCAGGAGGCAGGGGACAAGAGAGCTCCTCTTTCCCCTGCAATCTGATTTTAGTTCAAGAGGCTGAATGGCCTGAGAAGTCTCTTTTTCCTTCCCACCTGGCTCCTTGCTTTCTCTGTCTAACCAGAGACCTCAGAAAATCTATGACTTGAAATATTCCCCCTCCTGAGAGGTAGGGGGTGTGTGTGTGTGTGTGTGTGTGTGTGTGTGTGTGTGTCCCCAGCCTCTGGCCTCTGGCTCTCTTCTTCTCTCCTCTAATTGGATGCTAGGATTTTCACTCCAGAGGCCAGAGCCACCTTTAAGGGAATACAGTAGAAACCCAGTGCCCCGCATCCCTCCTTGGCCCACCTCTGATTTCAGCCACAGCTGCAGTGCAGAGTTCCAGGCTGGCTCAGATTCACCCCACTGACAGTGTCCTACTTTAGCGGCACGCAGCTGGTCTCACCTCCTTTTGCCCCCAGGGCTTTCTCTGTCACCATATGTTAGACCTGCAAGCAGCAGCAGCAGCCTGATGTACAGGGGAGTTCATGCCCCCAGGGCAACATCAACCAAACAGGACAGGAGCCAGTGGGAAAAAGCCTCAGTCTCTCAGTCTTAGGAAGGCAATTCGGGGCATCCTCACTAAGTTGCTCGAGAAGCCCCAGCAACACCAAGACTCCATGGCCTTGCTTTTCTCTGCTGCCCCCTCCAGCTTCTTGAGTCACCTCCCAAATAAACTACTGATGGCGGCAGAAGGCAGCCAAATGCCTAGGCAGGTCGGGGTGGGTTCCCAGTGAAACCCCACCACCAATCTGAAGACAGCTTAAAGCCTGAAAGCCAAGCTACAAGACAAATCCACGGGCCAGATTGAGAACCTGTCTTCCCATTTGGTGCACTTTCCTCTGATTGATCCCCACTCTTCACCTACTTTATATATACCTACTCTTTCCTAATTGGTTTTCTACACTGTTGTGCCCACCTTTGAGTCGTATTTCCACTTTAACCTTTTTTGCATACTCACAAACCAAAGAGCATACACTTCCCATTCTGAGTCCATAAAAAACCCCAAACCCAGCCACATTGAGAAAAAAACCACCCAATTGTGGGGGTGAAGGATCGCCTCCCCCCAGCTCTGCATCCCCTCTCCACTGAGAGCTGTTCCATAGCTCAGTAAAATTATTCTCCACCCATTATCACCCTTCAACTGTCAGTGTATCCTCATTCTTCTTGGACACAGGACAAGAGCTTGGGAACCACCGAATGTGGGTACAAGCTATAATACTGACAGGGAGGTGGGGAGGTGCATTGCTAGCTAGAAGTCCTGGCTTACAACGTGACCAACAAAATTCCTAGGTCACTACCTGCACCAACTCCTTGTCTCGGGCTCTGCTTTCAGATATAAATGCAAACCTTCTGAAGTGATACCATTATTCTCCCCATTTTACAGATGAGAAAACCAAAACAATCACAAGGGTGATTGTCTACCCACCCAGTGTGTCCATAGGACAGGGGTTCTTGGAGCTGCAACCACAGCCCACATTCACTGAGGTGGCTGGGACAGGGCTGCCCATGCGTGGAGTCACCTCGGCCATAAAGAACACCCCATAATCATTGAGTGGCTGTCTCTGTTTGTGCTTGAACTGTTCTCTCTGAAAAGAAACTCTTTCAAAGTTTCAACTCATTTTTGTTTTTCTATTGTTAATATATATATATATGCATACATGCAACATACATATATATGTGTAAATCTATATGTAAATATAGATGTGCATAAATACATATTAACAAATGTGTCTATGTGTGTGTGTATGTGTATGTGTGTGTGTAGTTAAAAGATTCAAAAGAAATTTTGCAAAACGACAACAGTAGTTATTCCTGGATGGTAGCAGATGATATTCCTATTTTGTGTGTGTTTTTCTGTCTTTTCTAATTTTTTCCACAATGAGATATTTTCCTGGTAAGAGGCAAAAGCATTATTGTTTTTAAAAACATATCAAACCTCTTTGAGGGAATTCATCATTAAAGTAAAACACTGACTGCTAGACAGCAGGGGCCCTTAGCAGGCATGTAAAACTCCATCCCAGCAGCAAGCCCGTCACTTCCTAGGAAACCCAAACAGTAGAGAGGACAGAGGACAGAGAGAAGACAGAAAACGTGAACGTGGAGGAAGGGAAGATTTAAAAGTCAGACAAAGTGCCCTTCCCCAGACATGCAGGTGCCCTGGGGTGGGAAAGGGGGCTGGGAGAAGAAGGATGGGGACCCAGTTACTGTACAGGGCATGGGCAGTGTACACTAATTGTGGGACAGTGGTGATGATTTAAGGACAGAAAGGACTCAAGTTTGAATAAGATGCTGTTAGAGGGCTCTAGAAGGAATGGGCAAGATCTTGGCCTTCACAAAGCTACAGTAAATACATTAGGCAACATTTGCCATCCCATTTTTGGAGATTTCCATTCACTTTGGAGTGCTGAGAAAAGGAGTATTTGTCCCAGGTCGGCCAATTCCCCTTTGTCCATTCATCCCACAAATTTGGATGGACTACCCCTGCTCCAGTCACTGTGCTGTGAGCTCCAGGAGTTCAGGACCACAATGACCTTCCTTACTGTAGTCCCCCAATAGCTGTTGGCACAGTGACTGGTGGACATCTAATAACTGGACTGAATAACAGAAAATCCAACCAGCATCCCACCTCATAGAGAAGAGGCTGTCAGTCTGGGTAGAAAGAAAAATTAGTCCAAAGACTGGAGTTTTTATCTCTATCCTTCTAGCAAACCACTTCATGAACTTTGGGAGGTCAGCTATTTCCTTTATGATTCTTCTTGGACACAGGACAAGAACTCCAATAGGAAGAGCTTACCTTAAAAGAAAATCCAGAGAAGGAATACACACCATCTGTTATATACTTGTTGTTCCTTAGGATCAAGAACTGGCATAAACGGACGGCATAAATCAGTCCTGTCCTCAAATGCTAGAGCCACAGGAGAGTCTGAAGAAGTGCCCCAGGCAGTCCATGGGGCTTAATGAATACTGAGACTAAGGCGGTGGTGTTGGGGGCAGGGACGGCGCTGGGGCTGAGTGTGGATCTTTCTGCTTCTCTTCAATGGCCTCTCCCCTGGGATCTCGTGGTCTTAATGGAGGTTGCATTAGCTAATCTAGTGATTCAATTAGTTCTAAATGCTCCTGGCCTGAGAAGGAGGGACAGGCAAGGTGGGGATTTGCTGACTCCTATTTGCCGGAAAGGGTTTCCCAAGACAATGGAGATGCAATTTGAATTCCCAAGCCCCCCACTTCCTTCTCCATTCAAGAGCCCCAGGGTCATCAACCCAAATGAGATCATGCCTGTGAAAGCACTCTGTAAACTCTTTTTATTACTCATTCCCTCCTCAGGGGAGAGCCCCCCACTGCCTTCTGCAGCCACTTGATGGCCCAGAAGGTAAGGGAGCTGTCCTCAGGCAGAAGGACCAGCAAGTTTTCGAGGGGAGTCCCCAGATCTAACCCTGAGAAGTACCAGGCTACTGGTTTATCTGACTTTGTAGAATGTAAGTGATTTGTTGATCTTCTGCAGCAAACATCAACTTTTTCTCTCATGACAGCTCTGTTCAGTTCTGGGCCCCTCTACTCAGATGGAAAATCCTGCACCACTCACGTGGGGACACAAGCACAAACTGCCTCTACCACTATTTCCTCTGGTAACCTTCTCCCCGCAGAGAAACCTAACTTTGAGGGCAAGGAACACTTTTTTTTTTTTTTTTTTTGAGAAGGAGCACATCTTAGGTGGCAGTTCCTAGAGAGCTCTGTTCGGGACCTGGCAGGAAGACAGAAAAAAGAAAATGTGGAAGACGAGAGGTCAGCAAAAAAAAAAAAACAGAAAACAACAAAAAAAAAAACACGGACAAAATGGCACACAGGTGAGTCTCTGCCATCTGGAGTTCCTTGGAGGAAGATCTGCTTATTGTTGCTAGCTCCCTGGGAGCTCTTGGAATTGGGAGGAGTCACTTTACCCCTTTGATCTCAATTCCTCCCATGTAAAAAGCAAGGATTCGATTGGAATAGTGAATTCAACTTTGGTTGTGCATTGGAATCACCTGGGAAGGGTTTAAAACCACGCGTGCCTTGGCCCTACACACAAAGATTCTAAACTGATTGGCTTGGGTGTGATGTCTGGACATGAGATGATTTTTCTTTCTCCAGGTAGTGATGTGTTGGTAAACCTAAACACACTCTCAGAATAAAAAAAGATCTGATTTGTAGCATTTGACAATTTCCATAGTGTAAATATTCCCACTATGGCCTATTTCAAGCAGCCAACAAGTGTAACAGCTGGCATACCGCTATCTCTCGGGAATGCTAAAGAGAATTGCTACATCAGCTACTTCAGGAAAAGGCATTTATCTGGGACCAGGGAGCGTCAAGTCCTCACAGTAGAGGTGAGAAGAAAGGGTCTGGTCATAACTCCCATGGGAACTCCCCTCAATCAACCCGCTTTCCTCTTGTCCCATTCTCCCCACCAAAGGCACTCACAGTGGTTTGTGGAGATAGAGGGCAAAGAAGGAATGAAAGTCCCAGTGGCCTTCCAATGCTGTCAAGGCCACTTCCAGGAAACAGCCTCTTAGCTGTTCATCTCCCTTTCTTTCCCATCTGGAAAATCTCTTTAACACTGAAAGCAGTTAGCCAGTCATCTGAAAGGTCAATTTTTCACACATTATCCATTTTCATTAGCAGTAAGATCAAGAACTGTTTTCCCAGAAGACATTCAGAACCTCTGTTAGAGCCAGGGTGGGAAGAGAAGGGGCAGAGGAAGGGACCAATGAGAAGAAGGAAGACATCTGCTCCTCCTAAGCAATGGTGAGGTCTTGGACGTTTCACCTGGGGCCAGATTTTGGCCTCTCTTCGTCCTCTCCTTCCAGGGTGATGATCTTGTATTCAACTAAATTTAGCAGTATTTGTTAAGTACATTCACAAATTCAGCTCTGTGCTAATTTGAGGATTTGGTTTTTTGGGAGGTTTTTTGTTGTTGTTTTTGCTTTTTTTTTTTTTTTTTTTTTTGAGACAGAGTCTCACTCTGTCACCCAGGCTGGAGTGTAGTGGTGCAATCTCTGCTGACTGCAACCTCTGCCTCCCGGGTTCAAGTGATTCTCCTGCCTTAGCCCTCCAAGTAGCTGGGACTACAGGTACGTGCCACCACGCCTGGCTAATTTTTTGTATTTTTAGTAGAGACAGTGTTTCACCATGTTAGCCAGGATGGCCTTGATCTCCTGACCTCGTGATCCACCCGCGTTAGCCTCCCAAAGTGCTGGGATTACAGACAGTGAGCCACCACACCCAACCAAGAGAATTTGGTTTTTAAATTGGAAACAACTGTCCTTTGGGGCATTAACAACTAGTAGGAGAGTCTCTAAGTCAAGACTCAAGGGAGAAACCAACAAGCTGAAGAACTTTAAGTCGTGTGTAAATCAGTATCGGATTGGTGCAAAAGTAATTCTGGTTTTTGCCATAAAAGTAGTGGCAAAAACCTCAATTGCTCTCGTACCAGCCTAATATGATAGTTGGGTACAGGCTGCATATACGAGTGTTGGTGAAATTCAGGATATGTTTATAAATGTATTTTTTTATATCCCGCCAATTTCCAAAAAGGAGTGTAAGTGATGAGACCCAGAAAAGGACCAAAGCCAGTACAGATTCACGCTGCAAGTCCTCATGGAGGGGAGACTTGTCCTGATACAAAAGGCCATTGAGTGATATCCCGGGTAAGGCAAGCCCAGGTCTACTGGGCCTCTGGGAAGTAACTGTCTCAGCAGATGGCCCTCGGTTTAGGCAGGTGGCTCTGGCAGGGCCATAAACTTGTCAAGTTATAAACAATGGGTGGGTCTGCCTCCACTCAGAGGGGGCCCTTTGGCTAATGTGCTCAAAAGCATCCAATTGGCAAGCAAGAGACCCAGAACGAGTCCATCCTGCCAACATCGCAGAGCCGAGCTGGACCTCCCCAGCATTCATTCAGACTTGAGGCCCGGGTTCTAGTCCCCGCTCTGTAATAAACAAGATTTACTGCTAAGATTCATGGATGCCCTAAAGGAGGACGGGAGCATGTACTTGGATAATAAACAAAATAATCAATAAACACTTAGCATTTGGGTCTTTGGCCACTGCTGTCTTAGATTTATGTTAGGTTTGGGCCAATATGTTACATCCCCCAAGCCCACATTGATCTGGTGGCGGTTGGATGCCTGGTCGAGTCATCATGAAATATAAAATTAGACACAGAGATTTTTGTGCATAGGTAGAGTGAATATTTGCCGTCAACGAAGTGCCCTGAACCACAGAATTGACTAATATTGAAGATAAAGGGGACCTTTGAGATGATCAACTCAGATCATCCAATTTTACAGATGAAAAAAAAAACACTAAAGAGGTAAAGTGTGTGGGTCAAAGTCACACAGCTTCTTAGAGGTGGACCTTTGTCTCGGTGTGTCTGAGAGACAGAAAGTGTGGCCCCAGCACTCACCACCATTCACAAGCCCACACGCTGTGCCTTAAAGGATATGACAGGCGAAGAAAAGGCTGAATTGCAAAAGAAATATAGAAATAGACAGTAATATGGATGCAATTCAGTGGCAGATCAGAGGGCAGAGGAAGGGAAAAATAGATTCTAGAATTAGGCAAGGACCAGATCAGTCAAGGGTGAAAAAGGAGAATTGTGAATGAAAGATGAATGGGGTACAGACCGTGGAGAAAGATGAAGTAAGCGAAGTATGAAATCAACCCTCCTTTGGCCGCACCTTCCAGGGCAGCCTTGAAATATGTCACTCACTGCCTGTCACTTGCAGGTAGAGAGGAGGTGAAGTTGGTGGTGAGTGAGGTAGCAGTGGGGATGGCTTTCTGTGTGTGGCCAGGTCACAGCAAAGGGTCTTCAGGGGAGACTTTTGGGAAGGAGCAGTGCTCCTGGAAACTTAGGGGTCAACTCACATGGAGAGACAGTGGAATCTCTTCTTCACCAGCCAGGACGGGACAATGTCTGCCTTTCTTCATTCCCTGCTGAACCTCTTGCAGCTGCATTTGTTTTCTTCTCTGACCTAGTTCTTGCCTCCTTGAGTCCTGGGTGGAGTGCCAGATCAAGCACCTGGTGTAGGCCAAGTGAGGTGGCTCACACCTGTAATTCCAGCACATTGGGAGGCCAAGGCAGGAGGATGGCTTGAGCCCAGGAGTTCAAAACTAGCCTGGGAGGCCAGGCATGGTGGCTCATGCCTATAATTCCAGCACTTTGGGAGGCCAAGGCAGGTGGATCACCTGAGGTCAGGAGATCAAGACCAGCCTGGTCAACATGGCAAAACCCTGTCTCTACTAAAAATACAAAAATTAGCCAGGCATGGTGGCAGGGCCCTGTAATCCCAGCTACTAGAGAGGCTGGGGTAGGAGAATTGCTTGAACCTGGGAGGTGGCAGCTGCAGCGAACGGAGATTGTGCCACTGCACTCCACCCCAGGCGACAGAGTAAGACTCCATCTCAAAAAGAAAAAAAGAAAAGAAAAAAAATTAGCCTGGGAAACATAGCAAGACTTTGTCTCTACAAAAAAAAAAAAAAAAATTGTAATTAGCTGGGTGTGGTGGCACGTGCCTGTAGTCCCAGCTACTGAGGAGGCCAAGGCAAGAGGATTACTTGAGCCTGGGAGGTCGAAGCTGCAGTGAGCTATGATGGCACCACTGCATTCAGCCTAGGCAAGAGAGCAAGACTCTGTCTAAAAAGGAAAGAGGAACCTGATGCAAACTCTGCCACTTTCTTGACTATTCTAATCCCACACAGAGGTGTGTACAGCAAGCCCAGGCATGAGAGTCCAAATTGCTTTAGAAAGAGGTCCTGGTGATCATTTAGTAACACTAACCTCTGCCCCTCACCCTCCCCATCCTCCCTGATTCTCTCCCTGCCTGGGTCTGAGAACAAGCCTTTATGCTGAATTTGACTCCAAGCAGGTAGGATGCACCAAACTGGAAGTCAAAGTGTGCTCTTTAGGCAGACGCTGTTCAGGAAGTGAAAAATTGCACCCACACCTGCATTCTGGGTGGGGGCCCTTCTGACCCACGAAAGGACCCCTCAAGTCACACAACTATACAAGGCTTCACCTTTAGGAGAAAGATGAAGACCTGGTGAAAACTAGTGTTGACAGCCCAGGAAGCACAACACACAAAACCAAGGGGTGCTGTGTCCTCCAGCCAAGCATCACTGGACAGATCCAGGCACCTCTCCTGACTGTGAGTGAGGCCCTGAAACACAAAGATTCAAGGGGCTCGGCAACATCACACGGCAAGCCCGAGACACCGCCGGGCCCAAATCAGCATTTCCCAAGTCAGCACCCCATCTCCTGGAAAGAGGCTGAGCCCACTTTTGAAAGGAGAGAGCCAAGGGGCTGGCATGGGTTTGCTTGATCAAGCTAAACCCTGGTTTGATTTGTCAAGCTAAAAGGAAATACATGGGGTTAAGGGATTGTTGTCTCCACAAAGCGGGAGCCAAGCCTAGCCAAAGGTTTTCACAGTCTGCTGGCCACCTACAAAAACCAGACAAAGGAATACAAACACCCCCACATTCCCTTTAACCCTTCTTTCCCAAGTCTCAGAGAAGAGAAACTGGGGGGTCTGTGAGTGAGTTGAAAGTTGAACGGCAAATGCCCAGACAGAAGAATCATCCAGGGAGCTAATTAAAATGCAGATTCCTGGACTCCTGACTGCCCCAGGCTCTGGTCTGGGTTAGGGCCTGGCAATCTGTATTTGTCACAGCACCCTCTGTTGTGTCTGATGCAGTTGGTCCCTGGACCACTCTTTGGAAACCCCCGGCAAGAGGGTTATTTAAGGAAATATCAGTAGACACACTTGTCAGGAAGGAAGAGGCAGCTGTGAAATAAAATGTAATCACTGGTCTCAGCCCTGGCATTATTTCATTTTAATAAAATGATGCTTCAGGTTCCAAGTCACTTTCCCACTCATTTGAGTTGATCTTCCAAGCTACCCAAGGACACAGTCCATGCAAATGTTATTCATGTCAGATTCACAAAGGAAACTGAGGCTCTGAAAGAAGTCAGGGGCTTATCTGGGGGCACACATTTAGCTACACCGCAGTGGGAATTTAAAACCAGGACTGATCTATCACTCCAACTTCACCTGAAGTCAATTCAGCACTCAGACACGGATGGAGGCGAATATGTAAAAGGGAGTAACCTGATTGTCCTCGGAGGCCACAGCCAGCATCAATGTGTCACCCCACAGGCATCATCCCTGGGTGCTAGTGGGGGACTGCTGCCCCTCCAGGGACCCTAAGTTGCCTCTGCCCTGTAGCTTCCGCTGTGACACCATGCTATCCCCACCCCTCCTCACCCCCTAAGGGCCAAGTCCATGTCAGAGTCACCAAGGAGAGTGGAGGTGAAGGGAACAGTGGCAAATGAAAACAGCATCTGAGTTTAAATCCTCCCCTCTGCAACTCAATCCCTGTGTGATCTCGAGTAGGGATTTAACCCTTTCCAGCCTTCCCTTCACCACCCATATGACAAGGCTTCTAATACAGACCTCTTAGGTTCATTATGAAAAGGAAATGGAAGAGTGAACAAAAACTCCAGGACACAGCAATTTGTGTTCTGTCCTTTCCTGCCTCCTAACTCTTCCAAAGGGATACCATGTGGAGAGGTCTTGGTGTTTCCCAGGAACAGGAGCTGGTATTGCCTGAAAGGAGAGAGCCAGGGGATGGAGGAACTGGGCCTGGCTGATTCTCAGAGAGCCTCCAGCCTAGGCGAGCTCTCTCTACATTTACCCTGTGACTCCTGCCCCCACCAAACAGGATAATTGGGAATCTATGCAGCAAGATGCTGGCTCAGCAGAGACCCCATATATAAAAATTATTCTTGATGGCTTC
Source organism: Theropithecus gelada (assembly GCF_003255815.1). Classification (NCBI taxonomy): domain Eukaryota; kingdom Metazoa; phylum Chordata; class Mammalia; order Primates; family Cercopithecidae; genus Theropithecus; species Theropithecus gelada. The sequence continues at coordinate 157,122,489 of NC_037670.1, forward strand.
AATGGAGTTTGCACTGTCCAGGCCAAAATGAAATATGAAGGTGGGGCAGTGGAGGATGACTTGGGTGACACCTGGGAGCGGTGATTGAATACAACCATGAATTACATTCAATACTTATTGAAGTATAAAGAAGAGGTTATTTCTCCTCGGATCTTCCTGATATTGTCTCCGGCATCACATTATACGATTACCTTTTTCTCTGCTCACTCCAAGAATCTCCGTATCGCTCTCGGTCCTGGTCTGGCAGATCCCCCCGAGGGAGGGCACACTGTAGGGAAGGAAGGGAAGCTAGGAACTGAGGTGGGGAAGCAAGAGACTTGAGTCACCCTGTCTGTCCCCTGCCTGGCTCTGGGACCCCAGACAAGCCACTCACCATGCCTGGGCCTCAGTTTCCTCACTTACAAAATAAGAATACCACTACTTGCTCCATTTCAGTCCCAGAGACGAGTAGGTAAAGGTTTCTCAATTCCACTGACGGAGCAAAATTTGTCAAGACACCTGGACAAAACGAATTGGTCCCACAATGGTTAATTTGGTGGCTCCATAAAGAGGCAGCCACAGAGGCAGGGACAGGGCCTGGCAAAATTTTCCAAGAGGGAGCCTCTTTCTGACCCAGGACATTGTGGGGAAGTTAAAGAAAAATGGGACTCTTTGCTATCGCTGACAGATCACAGGTGAATCTCATTAATTTTGGAGGCTTTGTTTGTTCAAAAGTGAGAAGTCTTTTTGCCTAATGAAGAACTTTAATAGGTGTTGTTTTTCCTAAATTATCATATTAACCACAGATAATTAACAAGCGTATCCTTAATGCCGCAGGATACTGACAAACCCACTGAATGCATCTTGTTGCCTATAAATCATCCAGCCATCCTTCAAGGCAGCTGTTTAATTACTCCTGCATTTGGGAGGCGCAATATTGAGGCTCTCTCTAAATTTGGTTGCCAATGCAAATACAGTCAGCAACATTTCAGCTCTTCATCATTATTGTTCCATCTTAAGATGTCGCTGCCAGTTCTGTTTATAATGGTGAAAACTGGAGACAACCCAAATGTCCAGCAATAGGGGAATAGCTTGGAGAAACAAATTAAAGGGTCTGAATGTAATGGGTTCTCATACAGCTACCTAATGGCAAGACTCAGTCTATGTCAATATGTGGAAAACGCACATTCTAAATCATGTTAAGTGGAAAAGCAACATAAAATACTATGTACACGGTGATTAGAACTACATAAAAAGTATGTTTATCGACAAATAATGGATGAAAATTTAGGTTATTAAGTGTTGTGTTTAATGCTTATTTTCTGTTCGAACGTGAATTCGGTTTATTTTTTAAGACAAAAGGAAATACTGCCAGCAGTGGCTGGTTCAGGCTGTTCTTACTCGAGCCAGAGTGCTGAGGTTCCCGTAATCTGGGGGGGGAAAAAAAAAAAAAAAAAGGTGGCTCAGTCCTTTCGGCTCCCCTCCCCCACCTCGGGCCCCCTTCTCTGAAATGTGCTACATGTTTACAGTTACCCATAATGGGAATGGTGCTCTTAGGGTGGAAATTAGCTGAATGTGTTTTTTCATGCCTCATTGTTCATGGAATCATAGAACTCCAAGCTAGGAGGGATCTCGTTCTCAACAGTAGCATCTATTCTGCTCTCTTTTGCCAGAATTCTCTCCCATGAGCTAGCTCAGCTGCAGTTAGAACCGCCCTGCCAGGCTCTCAAGCCCAGCAAAGGTCTTAGCCTAAGGTCTGGCTATGGGCGGGAGGGAGAAGTGGGGGAAGGAGCGAGGGGAAAGGAGCGGCATCCCTGTGCTACCCACCCACAAATCCCCAGCAAGGCGTGACCAGGAGCTCCACCAGGGAGTGGAGGGGCAGGGGGCCTTTTCTGAATCTGGGAGAGCACTTCCTATTCGAAGTTTACAGGAAATGTATTCATCTTAATCTATCCTTTACAGCCATTCCACTGGGACTCTTTTTTTTTTTTTTCAAGAGAAGCTTTTCTCTTTTTCCCCAGAGGTAGGTAGGAGAGCAGGGCAGCGGAGGAAGGCAGTTAGGGGCATGAGGAACAGCCTGGGGTGGCAGGAAGCCACAGTTGGGTAAAAATTGGGGTGCTGGGTGGCAGGCAACCAGCCAGTCAGCTAGCTTAGGTGCTCTGCCTGTTCTGTCTCCATGTCTCTGTTCTGTTCCGTCTCTTTGGCTTTCTCAGGCCACCAGAATGTGCAAGGAGAAGGGAAAGGGATGCAGAGGGGACGGGCGTGGTGGCTCACACCTGTAACCCCAGCACTTTGGGAGGCCAAGGCGGGTAGATTATCTGAGGTCAGAAGTTCGAGACCAGCCTGACCAATATGGCAAAACCCCATCTCTACTAAAATACAAAAATTAGCTGGGGATGGTGGCATGCACCTATAGTTGCAGCTACTCAGGAGGCTGAGACAGGAGAATCGCTTGAACCGAGGAGGCGGGGGTTGCATTGAGCCACTGCACTACAGCCTGGGTGACAGAGCAAGACAAGAAGGAAGGAAGGAAGGAAGGAAAGAAGGAAGGAAGGAAAGAAGGAAGGAAGGAAAGAAGGAAGGAAGGAAGGAAGGAAGGAAGGAAGGAAGGAAGGAAGGAAGGAAAGAAAGAAAGAAAGAAAGAAAGAAAGAAAGAAAGAAAGAAAGAAAGAAAGAAAGAAAGAAA